>NW_009728948.1:0-87806 GCF_000703405.1 Apaloderma vittatum | reverse complement strand
CAGCAGGAAGAGAGGGGGAAAAAAAATTAAAAAAGGAAAAAGGGAAGGAATCTTCTTGCTCTGCACTGGTGAAATGTAGGGGGGTAATTTTGGTTTGAATTTGGACAAACAGCAGATCTTGCAGAGGAAAATATGTTTAGAGGTCAAAGGAAGATGTAGTACATAATTACATCTCTTCTGAGCAGAGGAGGCACGGACAACCTGGAATAGTTTTCTTAGGGCTTCTTTATCAGCAGCAAGAAAAAGATGCAACATCTTCTGGTTTCACCTCAAGTCCACCAAGAGTTCCACAGCAGATTTCTATACATAAAAGAGATATCTGTTCTCTCCTTGCTAAAATAAGGATAATTAAATTTGCATACCATACCAGGGACTTGAGAAGTTAAAGACGAGGTAAGAGCTTGAGATTTTACAGTGAATTATTTTTTATTACATACATAGCTAGACTAGGCAGTTGAATTATATCTGACTGATCCACTTCAGAGCAACGTACAGAAAATCAGCTTTTGAAAGGATGGTGTTTTTCATTGCTTTCTTTCATCCAACACGTTCCAATCCATTTGGAAAGTGCGCAATTTTGAGAAAAATTTAAAAAGATAGTAGCACTTTGCAATGCTTTTGTGGTCTTTGAATTTCTCAGCTCATCAGGAAATAATGCTAGATTTAATTTTCATTTTAATCTGCACAAAACTTTCTGCAATCAGGAGATAGGATATCAACAACACAAATAAAATAAATATTAAACATATGCTTGGCTAAAAAACAAGTCTACGCTTAACTTACTGCTCACATCACATTTCATTTGTTTCCAAGAAAGCTTCTTTTGGAAAAAAGGAAAACAAATATATCAAATATTTATGCTATCTGCTTAAGTGACAAAACCACTGGCATGGGAATTTTTCAGATATTTATCATTAAAAATATTCCTGGCTTCAGGAATCAGAGACCAGAGCCTTTCAGAAGCCAGTCTGTTCACCCCCTACCCCAGGGCAGGGCTGGTTGCAGTTGTCGTCCATGTGGACGTTGTCTGTCCTGCTCTTAGAGACCTCTATTGGTAAGGCCTCTAGCATCAGCTCACAACTTATTTTTTCTCAGGTTTTCCAGACTTCCAATTCATCTTCTTGCCTTTTTCTGCATCATCCGATTCACGAGCAAAATTGTTACCGAGTATCACAAATGTCATTAACAATTAGCACCAAGAATAAGTTATAGCTTTTATATCGGGTCATTTCCCATCTCTCTAGGGAGACCTTATTATTCCATGGAGAACTTATTACAGCCTTTCAGTACTTAAAGGGAATCTTTAAGAAGGATAGAAGCAATCTTTTTAACAAGGTCTGTTGCAACAGGAAAAGGGGAAACGGTTTTAAAGTAAGGGGGTAAAATTAGGCTGGATATAAGGAAGACACTTCTTACAATGAGGGTGGTGAAACACTGGCACAGGTTTCCCAGTGAGGTGGTGGAGGCTCCATCCCTGCAAACATTCAAAGTCAAGCTTGATGTGGCTCTGAGAAACATGATCTAGTGAAAGATGTCCCTGCTCACTGCAGGGGGGTTGGACTACAAGACCTTTAAAGATCCCTCTCAACCCAAAGCATTCTATGGTTCTAAGATTTTTACCACAGATCAAATTCTAAACAGGTATTCCTCTGATTCTTCCTCCAACAGACCTGGATCCCGTAAATCTTTCCAGCATGTAGTTAAATTAACAGGCTATTTTTCATCACCATCCAGGCAAAGCAATTGAACACATGCTTAATTTCAAGCACACATTTAAAACTTACTGCTTATAGTGAGCCTCAAGTGTTTATTGTGTTTTGATGAACCAAGCTGTTGTGCACAGATCTAACCACAAGCATATGAGCCAGCAGGATTGTGCATTTTCTAAAACCATACACCTGTTAAGTGCTTTATTGGACTGAGGGCATAATTAGTGCAAAAATGTAGCTATATTTATTTAAATACATGCAGGACTAATGACTTAAATTATTTTTAGAATAACAGAATATTTCCAGAGGCCAACTCTGAAGCTAACTCATACACCAAGATCTCATTCTGCATCCTTTTTGGATCCAAAGAGAGACAAAACAACTGCTGTTTTTCTCAGTCCCACAGAAATTGTACTTGAATCAAATTATCGTCTGTATTTATCAGCTAAATAATTCTGTCAACTGTCCAACAACTGCAGCAGCCCCAGGAGCTTTTGTAAACTAGCTGATGAATGATTGGTTAAATAAATCTGCTACAATTATTCTGGTAATGAAAAACAAAAACGACAGCATGGGTTCTCCAACACAAGCTAAATCCTATTTGCTGCTTTTTGGTAGCAATATTGTATTTCTTTAATAGTGAGGATTTATTTGTGTGGGTAATTGCAGAGCTCAAAAAATAGCAAAATAATCTTTTTTTTTTTCCTCTCCTTCTCCCCCCCGAGACAGGATCTTAAAAAGCTAACATTCATACTGCTTGGTCTTATCATAATGTAAGATTTAACTTAATGAAACTCAAGAATGACTCAAGCATCCCTGAATTTATAGACTCTTCGTGCATTACAAAACAGACATGAGCTCAGACTTTGACCATAATGAATAGGAGAATGAACATGAACAAACAGCTATTTATATGAGGACAGTGTCTCCACAAAAAGCCACAAGGTCTTTGGGTCAAACTCTCAGCTGATGTAAATGCCTCTTTGCATTTTATTAGAAATATGGTTTAATAAAAACACAGCAAGGTGTCAGAACAGAGCCATCAAACTCTTCTCTTCCATAATCCTTCCATAATCCATCTATAACCTGTCTCAGTCACATGTCTGGAAGAGACAGAAAAAATAGGATGTCTTTCATCCTACTAGAATAATTTTCAGGGAAGGTCTAAGCTATGGACCATAAGCAAGTCAAGAACTGGTATATTCCTGCCATTAAACTATCACAAAATCTGTGCTCAATCATCAGGCTGAAGAGGTTCATGTCTGGGAAAGTTTGTTTTTTTCTCCAACCTTTGGGGTGGATGGCTTGTTTCAGATTTTTATTTTTAAAGTTGTTAGGAAAAGAATATGAAATAAAAAAGCCACTTGGGCTTTTGTATGGAGGTAGGTTTTTTCCAGGAACTTTATCTATACAGATACCCATATGGGCCTCACTTTCAAACTAAAGTAATTTTATCAGGAGAAGAAAACTCTCCTGCAGTTTAGAAGTTACACAGTAAGAACACAGAAATAAGATGCAGTCAACAGTTAACTGAATAGCTATTGAAGGGATAAGGGAATTTCAGACCTGCTATGTGAATAAGCAAGCCTTTTGCAGGCAGAACAGACTTTCAAAGACATGTTTTTGAGCAAATTTCAGCTTTGGGTAGGCAGTAACCCATAGAAATCATTATCTGATCAGAGGCAATTCAATGAATGATAAAAACCTGGACAAATGCCACCCAGGGATACTTAGTTCATAAAAAGGTGATAGCACTTGATCTGTAACATATTTAAGAAGATCTTAGCTGGGAATTCCCCAGTCCTTGAGGAACTAATTTATTTTAGTCTGTGGACAGTTATATTTACTTATACTGAACGTTGCAATACCATGGACAGAGCACGTGTATTGAGGAAAATGGAGAAAGCTGATCACAGTCCAAATGACCTGGGTAGTTCTTCCCATACTCTGTTGGGACTCTGGAAAGATTACTGTCACTAATAAGTTATGAAGCAGTGCTATTTTACCATTACCAGTAAAATTGTGAACACATAAAAACCAAGGAAAATTTGTGATTGACTTCACTAGGGCTAGGACTAGAGGGGACAGCTAAGTCACAGACACAATAATGCTGAAGCATAAAGAAAGGTTGACAAGTGTGCAGCAGAGTCATAGGTGAGGTGGATGGAGACTTCAAGTTCTGCAATTTAATATTACAGAGAGGCAAAAGTTCTGGCACAAGCACAACTAACACCAGCTAAACAACTGGGTTTACATTATAACAGAGATTTTTTTTCTTCAAAATTAAATTTTGACTTATAGAGATGCATGGATTTGTATATTATTGTCAGTTTGTGGTTGGTGGGGGTTTTTTGTTTGGTTTTTTTTCCTTTCTTTCTTCCAATCGTTATCAAGGTCAGCCTGCAAGGTCTGGTGAGCTAAATCAAATGCAAATTAAAACATGAACATGCAAAATATCATAATATTCAATAAGGCAACTTTGGAAACAGTGTAAGTGAATTAGAGGGTTGAAGACATAATTCATTTTCAATGGATAATGTAAAGCTTTGTGGGCAGGAAATGCTTGTGCATTTGCAAAGCAGAAAGTAGGCTCAGAATAATAAACTAGATAGATGGATTTAACATGTAACACATAATGCATCCCTGAGGTGACTAAAATACCCTGAGAAATGAATCAATTTTTGCACCTGTGCAACAGGGTTATGAAACCCTGGGGAGTGAAATACCCTGTCTAGAAGTTAAAATTTGTTATTACATATGCAAGATTTAATTCATGAATATCTGTGCAAAGAGAACCACTTTTCATAAAACTGCAGCTGTGTTTCGAGAATAACATCTCAACAAAACAGAGAACAAACTCCAGTGAGTCAGGGAGAAGAACGTGTTCTCTGGTGGTTCCATCCTGACACATAGTCCTTAGAAAAAGAGAAATAATAAATAAATAATAATTTTTAAAAATCACACAAAAACTGTACCCACAGTAAGAACTTAGGTTGTCTTGTGGGTACATGACTGTATGCAAAAGGAACAGGGACTACTGAGAGGCAGGGTAAGATGATGTCTAAAAATTTGTCTGGTACTGAATTCCCCCACTATTTGCATGCAAAAAAAAGTTAGAGCACTAACTAATTGCCCCCCCTAGAAAACAGGCAGAAGGTAAAGTTTGTGTGCATCTGTTTCTAGTAAGATGTTTTACAACTGAAGTGAAGACAACAGATCTGATTTCAATCATTTACAATCCCAGTTCTCTCAGTTGCAGGTTTCCTGTGTGTACAACAGGCACCCAATTCCTTACCAGCCCTTTACGATATCAACCAAGTGGTACAGCAGAAAAGAAATAGATTTCTTTGAAATATGCATTTTGAGAGCATCAGAGGCTCTCACTAGTTCAAAGAGGCATGAGCTTGTACCACCAGCCTATGAATTTTTCAAGGACCCATGCTGAAGCAGCAGCTCTGCTCAGGTTGCTGCACAGAGGATGCTCTGCATCCTTTCAGGCTGAGCTTAGCGCAAAGGACGAGCTGCTAAATCAGGACACGGCAGATAACAGCCCCCAAACAAGGGAGATTTCGTCCGTTCCCTGGCAGCAACAATCCTTAAGAAAACCATGGCCGCTTTGTAATTTTGGTCCTCGCTAAGATGGGCGATTACACAATCGCATGCTAATTCTTGTGGTAATTCCCTTGCACACTGCTTTCATATTTCTGGGTAATTAGAAGGAAGCATAATCCATTCCTACAGGCACATCAAGCTCTTAAGGTTTTCTTTAAGAAAAAATTTGCAATTAAACTTCCTTGGCAAACAGCCCAGCTGAGTGACCTTGTGCCTTTTACCTGGAGGATAATAAGGAACAGGAGGGGAGCACAAACAGCTATTAGCACTATGGCTTGTTTTGAAATATTTGGAGGCAAGAGGAGCTTGTCAGAACCAGGCTGGCCTTCATGAACACTCCACTGCTGCCACCCCCAGTTATTTAACATGTATCATTAATGCCACCAGCTCTTCTCCCCTCTGCCACGCAACCATAATTAAATTGCCCACAGAGTGCGTTAAAGAGCACAAGTTTCCCGGATTTGCTAGTAATCTTATTTCAGAAGTGTCGGCTTTCTGATTTAACAGACTTTTACGCGTTCTCCTGAACCCACTATCAGCACTAAACCACTTCCATTTCTTATAAACTATACTATACTAAAATAAATTATTTTCTTGCAGCCTTGGGACTAGGAAGGAAAAGAAAGCACAGCACAAACTCATCACTCATTTCTTAATTGTTTTTTGTAATGATATGTGATAGTAAGATTAAAAAACTGGGTCATCCAGTGACTAGTGCAGGCACATTTAGTTAAGCAATAATTAATATATCTATATAAATCACAATATATGCACTGCACAAGAAGCTTGGGAGATTATTGCAAAATGAGCCAATCAGAACTCCAGCATAAAAGCAGTTTGCCTTTAAGTTTGTAACAGACAGAGAGCAGTTTCCACCTGTGAACTTCGAAAGTACTTTGCAGGCAGTAACACACCTTTGTTTCACCCCTAAAAAATGGGTCAATAATGTTTCTGTGCTTTAGGACTGGAAAAATGGAGATGCAGAGAAGCTCAGTGGCTGCTAAACATGATGTGACAACTTAGTGTTGGAAGAGACAATAAAACCAAGGCAGGGAGGAGAGCTGTTGCAGTCATAAATACACATTATGGAGATGTGGATGTTGAGAGATTGGTTGGCCACAGCATTAATGTAATTTTGGCCTGGTGCAGCTGACAATTTTGGTGGAACACAGGAAAGAAGGAAGCACGACCGATGTCTCGTGTTTCTTAACATCTAACCTTGTTCCTCAAAGGCAGAGCAGGAAAAGATCTACATATATCAGATCAACTCTCGACTGCCTATTTCCACTGCCTGGAAAGCAATTACATTATAAACAAAAGGAGCAGTTATTGATCAGTTTAAAATATTGCACCAAGAGAGCAGCTTGTTTCAAGGCAGGGCATCCTGAGAGATTTGCAAGCCTCAACTGCAATGATCAGTCATGGCTCTGCCATGCAAACCCCTAAAACCTCTTCAACTCATCAAAATTCTTAGAAAGAGATAGAATCCTTTGGAAAGGAGAATTTTTTTTTTTTTTTAAAGACTAGAAGAATAAAAAGGCAAATGCTGACTTATCCTTCCCCTTTTCCACTCAGAATCTACCTGGGGTCCACAAAACTTTCTGTTTCTCTTCATACTGGAAACTGAAGTGACCTCCCAACTTACAGTTTTCTCCCTGGGTCAAGAGAGGATTTTTACTAACAGTATGGTAACATCTCGTGTATTAAATTGAGGTTCAGGCACCCAACACACAGAGGCAAAGAATTCAGGAGAAAGCTTACAAGGTTAACAGCTGACAACAGCCTGGAATGGCATGAAGGTTAATTGCTATTTGCAAAGCACTTTTCAGGTCTCTTCAGAGAAATGGTTTTCTGTCTTCATTAAGGAACTTTGAATCAAACTGCAACTAGTGATTAGGCAGTGTCCAGGATTTCAAAATGCTTAAGGCTTTTAAATGCTGTCAGATGAGGAATATTATGAGGAAAAAAACCAAGATAATTTAGTCTGTACCGTGGATAATTGAAAGGAGAATGGGACCAAGAAGTCCTGCATCCTGAACCTTCACCAGAAAGCCTTGGTATAGATCACATTAAGTTTAGGGGTTACCTGAGCAAAAACCCTCCAAATGAAAAGACATGCCCTAATCTACACTAGCATTTGGGCTTCATCCTTTATTCATCAGTTTAAAGAGCAATACCCGGGAAATTCAAACTGCATGAGACAAGTGGAAAAAAAAAAAAAAAGCAGATCTGAAAACCTGACATTTTTCTAAATCCCATTCTGTTTACTATCATTAGTTCAGTAAAGAAGGGAGTGAGGTTAATGATTTTATTCATTTAATTATTCTAAGGAGGCCAGGAAATTATTTTTCAAAGCATTTAGGGCCCTAGTCATTTTATCTCAGGGAAGAATTAATGAAAAGCAGTCAGGTAGTTTCTTAAAGAGCAAGGTTGAACTTTTGTTTTCCATTTTTACTTTAATTGCATTCCAAGACACCTTCCCATGTCCCACGAGGGACAAGCTGCACTGCATAAATTCAGTACCTCATCTTACCCTGAAGACTTGTAATTTCTGGAGAAAAGGATAAACTGCTTCGGAAGAAAGCACAAGAAGTGGGTAATTATCTGTTTTCTAGGCATAACAGTCAGTTAATGCTTCTAGTTAATATTCATCAGTTAGATATTAATTTATGGCTGGTATAACATACCTTTAGACCTACATTCTGTACTCCCCATGCTCAGTGTTTTCGAGCTCTGCTAAGCTTTGCTAATGCCCTCTGGAAGTGAGCTAATCCGCTACTGCAGAGAACAACATTTAGGATGTGCACGTGTTGGGACTGTCCACCCCTAAAAACACATCATAGGAGGTTCCTGATGAGATCATGTCTGGCATTTTGAAAGGCATAACATGGAAGTGACCAAAGGTGATACCAATTAATACTACCAACGGAGCAAGACAGCCCAGTTCTCCCCAGCTACAGCTACTGGAACATGTTTTCCACACAACTACAATTAAAATGAGAAATCTTGTGGTAGGATTTTCTAGCAGATTGATGACATCAGAGGAGAAAAAAAAGCAAAATCAGATGGCAGCCCTATTTAAATCATCTTTCAGGAAGAGAACATGTGTTGTTTGTTTGGGTTGTTTTTTTTTTTGTTAAAAAAGGAGCAGTGGAAAGTGTGCAAGGAAAAGGAAGAGAGACTTCTGTACCCAGTTCGTATTTATCAGATCTTAAAAATCAACCAGAGTGTTCATACAGATGTTCATATAACCACCACCTCTTCCATACCCTACATGTAGGGTTCACCACTCCAAAGCAAAGCCCTGCAGACCCTATAGGCCATAGGCAGATGCTTGCTCCAGGGTCGCCCCCGGCTCACAGTGGATGGATGTGTCCTGCTTGGGGGGTAACACATTAAGAATAAAGGTTGCCAAGAAGACAAACGCTCTCTGCATCCAAGCTCCCTACCAAATCTGCTACCAACTTGGAGATGTTGCAAAGAGATGGCTACAGACAGCAGAAGAGAAACAAACCTGAACTGAAAAAGGTGGACGTCCAGAGACAAGAAGAGGAGGAGCAATTAAACAACTCTTTGAAGCCAAACCCCATCTTTCCAGCGTAGGGTGGTTACAGAGCTGGGATTACGCAGAACAAGGAAACACTGCTCAATCTAGACCAGTGTCAGCAATAAAATGAAAACACCTTTAGCTATGAGAGGTTATAATCTGTGCTGTTTGTACATTCCAAGGAGAAGCATCCATAGATCAAGATAATCCCTTCTCTCACTTGTGCTTTCAGTCTGTTGTTTTTTTCAGTGTCAGCAAGTTCTGCACTGTTCATAAGCCAAAAAGGTGACAGTTTGATCTTGGTGCACCCAATATGTGCTTGCAATGGAACATGTGACTCCCACACACTAATTCATTTCATCAAGGAGCAGGAGCTGAGAGTCTGAGACAGTCCTGTGACCTCACTTCAGGAAGGTACAGGGGTTTTTTTCAAATGCCTCTCAGGGTTCTTAACAAAACCACAAAGAAACAAAGAGGGAAAAAAAAGTCACAGGCTTTTTTGGTGACCAGATACCTATGGCTTAAAAAAAAACAACACACAAAACAAACCAAAACAAAAAAGTTGAAGAGCATTGTCTGTATAAGCATTTTGCTAGAATCAGTGCTTGTGGAAAGAGCTCTGCTTATTCATGTATGAGGGAAGCTAGACAAAATTAAATGCACACCCAGGGATGGAACTGTGAAAAGTCTGCAGTCTCCCTAATATAATAAAAAGCTGAGAAGTGTGACATGTTTGCAGATTATTTATTAACAGTAGGACAGAAGCTATTTTAGGCGCATGTTTTTAGACACCATTAACAGAGTAATTTACTCTCCAGAGTGCCCTTTCAGGAAACAGTAGGAACTAAGTAAACCCCATATATCATTCAGAAGCAGGAACAATTCTCATTGTTTCTTTCCTAAATCTATTTCCTGCCTCAGAACTTTGCCACCATATGGTCAACAAGGAAGCAGTGTAACAGGATCTGATAAGATTGAATTATATATTTTGGCAAGCTTCAGGAGCTGGGCCAAGGCATTTAAATACATCAGTGAGTGAATCAGGACAAATTGTTTGCCGTCTTCCCAAAGGAAAAACAAAAAGGAAAGACTTTACATCTGATCCAATGATTGAGGGACCTCATAGACATGAGAGCAGTGAAGGCCCAGGCATCCAGTTGTTCCTCATGCTTGCTTTTAATCAAATGGCTCCTTCCTGGATATACTTTTTTTTTTTATTCCTTTAAGAAGCAGATAGTAAATATGCTATGGTATACATATAGGACTAACAGAAGACAGGATGCATTCCTGTAGTTCATTATTGCACGTGTTCAGTTTTCTGCTGCTCAAAAAGCTGCGTCCTCTCTGCTTTCACATCTTGAGCTGGATGAAAGAAAAATCAATCTGTGAAAGAACAAAAGTACCCCCTCACACGCACAAGTTACGTGTTGATGTGTGAGGCGTGGGTGTGCCTTGCTGAGGCAGCAGGCATGATCCGCGCGCTGTCGATTTTGAACTGGAAATTAAATGGCCTCTACCTCCAAAAAGGCAAAGAGCTCGTAGAGTGAGCTTAAAGCCCGGATTAAGGCAAAACAGAACATTCTTCAACAGGTTCTAATAACATTCAATGGGACAAGAAATGAGAATAACGTGGAATTTTTGTTCTGGTCTCTCGCTCAGGGTTAATTTATCAAAACAGGACTATAGTAGGGATTGTGGTGGTTTCCTGTCCTCCAGGGATAAATTTCACACACAGAAAAGAGACCCAAGTTGCAACATATAAGAGAATATGAACTTGTTTCTTTCATTTAGGAATTACAGCTCCTTTTTTCTACCCTCCATTTTCACACCATTCCCATCGAGGCTAAAACCATATGAATGTTTTCCAGTGTTACAGAGAAAGGAAACATGGAAACATATTATGGAGATTGAATGGCATTTTGAAGAAAAGCATGAGAAGCCCATCCAAGTGCTCTTTTGTATCTCCCACAGCTTATCTATAAACAGATTTCTAATTTTGTCAGAAGATCAAGAAAATGTTACAGCTGGTGCTGAGGTTTTGTAACACGGAAGCAGTCCTCACACTTCAGTGCAGTGCTCCATAAGCACCACAAGCCTTCCTAGAGACCTCAGGGAAACCACTGGAGATGTGGGAACCCCCTGAGCACCCAGGGGAGCACATCAGTGGATTGAGGAATAACTAAGTGCTGTCAAACTAATGGCATTTGCCCAGAAGTACTAGCCTGTCCTGTTAGAAATTAATCCTGAAGCAGTGTAAACCACGTAACTGCTGCTAATTGGTCTGTCCTTGATGTCTCTCTGCTAGCTGTGCTTTCGTTTCCGTTTATCAAGCATTGGTCTTTCCAGCCTCTCATATAATTTTGGAAAACCCGCAAAGGCAAAGCATTTAGCTTTTGCTTTCAGCTCATTGGAAGAAGCTAAACTAAGGAGGAAATTATCAGCTTTTCTAGCATCACATATCTGCACAACGGATTTCCTACAAGGCCAGAGGCTGCAGAGGCTGATAGTTCTTCTTTCAGTTACAAATCCAGGGCTGCCTTGCACCAAAAAAAAAAAGCCGGCAAGTGTTTTTCCCCTGCAGGAGGAATTGTTTGGATGCCCCACTTAGCAGGAAATCCCAGGCAGAGGCTGGATATTGGAAGTTCCTGCCAAGCAAACTGCTCCTGCGAGCAAACCTGTGCAACTCTGCAAGGTGCTGCACGTCTCTGAGATGCTCTCCTGGTGTTACTACACATTGTGTAAACAACAAGCATTCATTTAGACAAGGGCTGTCCAGGAGCCACATCGCACTACCAGTAAACTCAGGTTAACCTACTTTTGCAGCAATCTTTTTTAGAGAAATTCAACTTCCTTTCTTTAAAGGGGAGAAAAATAAATAAAGCCACAGTCCAGATGGAAACAAAGTCTGTTCCTTCTTTATTAGTCAAGCCACAATTATAATTCACATCTCCCCTGAGTCTCATCATTATCCAAATTTGGAAAACAAGCATAAGGGTTAGGGGGTAATGGGGGGGCTGGTGAGAGGGTTCAGCTTGCCAGCAAATTACACGCTAAGTTTCTTTGCTTCTAATTGTATCTGAAAGAAATTAAAAACTTCTTGTGGTCTAAGTCATGGGATTCCTTCATCAATTGGGCAGAGCTGGACTTGCGAAACTGAAGTCCCTGAGGAAATGGCTTCACTACTGAAGGAAACAAGTGACTCAGAGCCCCATCTTCAGGCTCACAACTCTTCTTAAACGGTTTCACTGAAGGCAACGATTGCCTCTGCCCAGACTTTGAGACTGCTGGCCTCAAAGTCTCTTTCTGTGCTGTTCCAACAGCACAACTTGGTGCCTTCAGCACGGGCTTCCAGCCGGCACCTCATGAAGCCTGGCATTTCTCTCTGGTCTTATTAGGGAGTCTAGCTTACACATTTCTGGCAGGGAAACTACTAGAGCTTAAGGGCAGGTTTACATTCTGCTCTTAGGAGTTGAGTACTTATCTGCAGGGGAAAAAAAAAGTATCAAAGGATGGGTCCCTTTAACAACTGAGTGAGCCTTCTTAACAATTAGAACTGGTAAGAGTAGAATTGCGTCTGATTTGCTTGATGAGTCTCATTTTTAATGCAATTAGGCAGCCAAGGTTTGACAGACTAGACTATCAGAGAGCCAAAGAGCCAAAGGGAATTTGCATATATTATAAAATAATTGGAATGGCAGGGTAAAGTAAGAACTAACCTGACCTAAGCTTTCACTCAAAATTTTGTGAATAATTGATTTTTCACTTTCCTAGATGAAAAGAAGAGGTTAAAAGAAAAAAAAATTAGCGAAACTAGATTTTCTTTTTCTGTGACAAAAAAATAACAATGAAAAAACCTGCCTGAATGTATAGACAATTCTAAGATGAAATGCCTATTTGAAACATCAGAGGAGCATTTAATTCAGAACTTATAAGGTAAGATATTTTCAGCCAAAATAAACCAGCAAAATGAACACTTTTTAAACGAAAAAATTTGGACTGCAAAGTTTAACACAGATTTAATTTCAAGGCAAAAAAAAAAGCCCTAACCACAACAAAAAAACCCAAACTGAAACAAAAAAACTCAAACCTTCAGACACTCATTTTTTTCCTGAGCAGAAAAAGGAACATCTGCTAAAACTACTGTTTTCCAAAATACAGTTTTAATGACCCCCTTGTCAAGGAAGCATTATCAAGTGCAAGATTTCAAATCAAATTCAGAGATAGGGAACAGTTGGAAAAGTATCCTGTATAGGTAATAGCAGATACCAAAAACCTCTATCTCCCACATCAGGTGAAAATACCTCCCAGCTATTGGCCACTCCTAGATGTGGCACTCCCTCATTCCTAAACTTTGAAAGTTCCCAGTTCTTTCTGGGCTGATAATAAATGTTGCAATCCTCAAACATTAATAGTATGGAAAGAAAATTCATTTCCTCATTGTGTATGTGTACACATTTTTGCTTTCCTAACTGCAGCTTCTCTAGAACACAAGTCCTGAAATATCTAGATCACAAGTCCTGAAATATCTAGAATACAAGTTCCAAAAAGAAAGAGGGAATTCTAGCAAGTTTCCTACTCCAGTCAGAGCCAAACAGTTACCAAAAGGGGCTTTTTTCCCCCTTCTCCCCTCTTTCTTCCTCCCCGCCCCCACTCCTAAATAAAACCTGTTCCTGCAGCTTTTTCAGAGCTGATGTCAACCAAATGCAGTGAAAGGAAGCACCTGATCTTATTTGCAACACTTAGCTGGAGCTGAGATTTTACATTTCACCTACTTGTTATTCCAGGACATAAACTGTAGGTAAATCCAGCTTTGTCAGACTCTTTCTACCTTAACTCTTGACTGACTTCTGAAGCTGAACCAAAGCGTGCTTTATTCTGCTCATGCAGTTTAACTCTTCACAGAGGTCAAAGTAGCTCATACTGTTAAATAATGCAGGCTAGGCAATGCTGACTTAATAAAACTCATGTCATTTTGGGTTGGAATTGATTTTCTTACTTGAGGGCCACTTTAGCTTGCAAATCAAAAGTGTCTCATGTTGGTTCTGTCAAAAGGATGCTGCTGTTGCCTGGGCTTCCTTCAGAAACAGAGATTAATGGGACCAGGCTTGTGTTGGGTCAGTGTCTAACGGCCTCCTCTCAGTGGCCTGAATTATTCGTAAGTGCTTGAGCGTCTTGTAATGTGTACAACAAAGGATATGTCATAGCTTCAATATTAAACTTTGTCTTCTGCAGGCAGCGTTTTCTCATTTCCTACTTCTTTCCCATTCCAAGTCCAAGAAACTAAGTTATTTTGTTGGCAGGCATGTCCTTTCTTAACACTGTCATCCCTAAGCAAGCAGAACAATTCCACTTGCTTCATTTGCACTCTCCTAACAGTTTTATCTTCCCTTTTCCTAGCATATTTCATCCCAGGATTCTTAAAAAATAGCTCACAGGTATCCACCTGATCTATAAACTTACTAATATCACCAGACAGTGAAGGTTAGAATACAATTACAACTTTTATAAAAACAACCCTCCAAACCCACCTCCATTCCACCCATCTGTGGATCTTCACTAGTCTGGTTCTTTTCCAGAATTTCCAAAAAGCTTGTAATTCACATGTAGAAGGGTCTCACTGTGCAGGATGTGAGACTCTTGCTTCACATATTTTACAGCCCTTCTCACCTTTTGACTCTTTTCCTCTGGGCTCTGCTTTGCCTATTGCTGACAGTGAAGCTCTGCTTGTATACACCAATTCCTACCCCAGTTGTAGGCAGTTATGAGTATAAAACCATGACCTGTTGGCTCAAGACATGAGCAAAGGTCAAATATAGCAAGAACTTAAAGGGAAAGCAATTAAACCACTTCTAGAACCAATTATCTTCCCCCACTAATTATCTTCCATAAAAGGTAGTGAGTTCAAATCCAGCTTCACTAACAGACATCCCCACCAAACATCACGAACTGTTCGCCTGTGCTTTCCATTCTGTAACGCACTTTGCACTGTAGTAATGGGTGCAAGAAAACACAGACAAAAAACATAGCATAAACACATGTACAATTCTGAATTTCTGGGGAGGTAAACATACTGCCTTGTAGTACGTCTTACACAAGGCAGCTCAGGAGTATGCAGAGAAAAGCTGAGGTCTTCTGAGAAGTTTTCAAGAGGTGGGAGGAAAGGTACTTTGCAGACGAAGCCTGCAGGTACAAGACAGGATGGGAAAAGGAATTCTGCCCTTATAAAAAGAACACAATGTGGTTATATGCAAAGTCCTTGTAGGTCTTTGAACAGCTAGTATGCAAACAAGAGCAGAGATGTGCTGGCTGGAGTTCCTTGCTTCTCTTCCCCGCTTTGCTACATATTACAACATTGTGAGTTTGGAAGATGAAGAATTTTGAATTTCCTGCAAAACTGGGCTTTTGGGCTGCAACACACCCCACCACACTAAACTGGGCATGAGTCGGATTTTTTTATAGCTGAAACATAAATGCCTCTGTTCCTCACAGGTCCTACCCACTGCTTCAATAACTCCAAACCTCATTTAAAAAGAGAGGCAGGGAGAATGGTGATGACTAAAACAAAGTCAATGTTTAATGCTATTAATTATAACAATGACATTATGTAATGGGAGAAAGCAAGTTATAGAGGACAGAGGAAGGACTTATGATCTGCTCTGATGATCAACACTGAACTCCTGGCTGATAGGTCAATTATGTATATAACTGCAGCCACTTAAATAGATTTTTGCAGAGCTAAATCTCAGCTTCAGTCTAAATTGCCTAAGAAAATTAGACCAGTTAAAAGTAATATAAAATATACTATGCACCAATAATAATGAATGCAAATGTAAAGATTTTACAGCTGTAAGGGCATCATCATTCTCTGAGCACTATGAAAGTCTACCAAGTGAAAAAAAAAAAAAAACACAGAAGGTTTGAATTAGGATTTTGCTCACTACCATCTAATATCGTTGTGAAAAATGTCATTTTGGTGACAGAATTCATCTTAGAAGTTAATAAGCTAAGAGCTAACAAAATATAAAGGAGCTAGAGTTTCAGTGCTAGATGTTCTGGTAATTATACAGAGCAGATACAAATTGTCTATACTTTAAAAAGATCCGTTCCAAACTTTTAACTCAAAAATTACTCTGGTTTAATTTTTTCTGGAAAGATAAAACCTCTACAGAGTCAAAGTTCCACTTCTGTATTAAAGTGCCCAGCTCAGTTCTGAAAGTAGTAATGGGATGCTTTAGGACAACCATAAGAAAAATAAAACACTGAGAGTGTCTTTCTCCACCCTTCGCACCAAAATGATAACTGAATGAACTTTTCCGTAATTCTAGTCACTTCTATGCTTCATTTTTTCCCCTAGCAGAAATAGGGAAAAAGAATGTTAAATCTTGGTATCGATTTCCTTTAACTGCCACCTTCATCATCTGTCTTTCACAATATATTTACATGCAAAGCTGGCAATGCAACAAGTTCTACCTTGAAGATACTCTTCCCTTCCCAAACGTATTAAGAGACAGCCCTCTTGAGGTGGGCAATGATGTCCTAATCCCTCTACCAACCTAAGACAGACACATTTCAGTCCCCCTTCAGGCAATATCTCCACATCATTCATGAGACCAGAAAGACATGTCTCCACAACCATCCTGAGGACACCTGAAGGGCTACTCAGAATAAGTTCATGGCAGAATACAGGGCATATTCTGGTCCTCCAGGCTTCACCTTAGATCAGAAGCTGCAGAAAGAAAGGAGGCAGCCCACAAACCAGGGATGAGACAACATCTGAGGCTGAGACTGGGCGGTCAGGTTCAGACATTGGACTTCTCTCATGGGTACCATTGCTCACTGTAGGGGACAGGACAAAGGTGACAAGGTGGCGCAGAGACAGGCTCGGCAAGCACTGTCCGGACCATATGAGGTGTGTGAGCTGTTGGCAAGTAGCTCTCAGGACTGGGGCTGCCCCAGAGCTTTCAAACAGAAACGTTTGTAAGGAGAACATCCAGTTGAAAAGCCATTTGGAAGGATGAAGCATAGCTCCTTCACCAGGAAAACATGAGGACAGGTTGAGGTGTAGTTTGAATGACTCGTTCCTTCCTTCTAAGACGTTACCAAGACCCAGCAAATTAGTTTCCTATCTGCTGAAGTATGGTTTGCTTGAAGTCTACCACCACTTTGAACCATAACAAACCCAAAACTTATTCTATTTCTGCCAGGAGAAATCCTTTGAAATGCCTTTATTGACTGACCAGCCAGGTAAGTGAGGAGACTCGGTCACAAGCCCCAGGCTGAGGAACCTCATTAGCAATTCATATTTCAGCATTTCTAAATGTCTGTTTATCATCCCTAGAGTTCACTCTTGAGGCACTAGACCAGCCCCATGAATCCGTGAATAGATACAAAAGATTTCTGGCCATCATCAGGATGTATTTCCCTCCACAGAGTCACTTTTTAAATGTCACTGATCTTTCTTACTCGCAGGTCTGCTGCACAGAGCACCTGAATTGCTTTGGAAGTTTGGGAATGCAGAGTCCAATCAAAGACAGCATATTAAGTGCACATGCTTAAATCTAAACTTTTTAGTGTAATCTATATTCCATTCTATCCTTTTGACCTTCTGGGTTAATTAAAAAAACAAAACTGCCCTAAGCAAGAGAGGTGGAAAATACTGATTTCATTTATGCACTCCTTTTTCCATTTGCTTTCAAAGACTGGGAGGAGGCAGAGGAAAGAACAAAGATCAAGCTATAAAGTCTATTTACTAATACAAATTTTACTAAGGTTATCTCTGTATTTCAGATGCGAAGATACTGTTTTATCATTCTGTGCTGATTTGCTTTAGTAATTTCACCTAAATTCTTTTCTTAGGGATTTAGATTTGATGGGTTCAAGATGTCACCAAACTAAGTACATTAAAATTGGAGTGAAGAATAAATTTTTGAAATTAGAAATGCTGAAATAAATTACTAAGCAAGCAGAGGTGATCTATAAGGAAAAGATGAAACAGCACAAAGTATGAAGGAGATATTTGGGATGGAGGGAACATGAGCAGTGTGCATAATGAAGCCAAAGGAGGAAAAACACAAAGAACAAAAATATAGGAAGATAGATAGTTGGGTCACAGAACACCCTGAGGGGAAGAGAAGCGTGAAAAAACAAACAACCCATATCAGCATGAAAGGAATAAGCCAGAAAGGAGGGGAGAAAAAAGAAAAAGGGGGGGGGGAAAGAAAAAGAAAAAAAGAAAAAAGGAGTATTCAGACAGGCTTGACAATTTCCAGAAAGTTAATACAGCTAAACCTGGGAAATAACTGGGGAAGATTATCTTTCCCCTCCATTTTCAACAGCAGAGTCAGGACAGAAGAGCCAAGGGAGAATCCCCTCGAACTGAAGGATTCCTGTGAGCCCGCAGCCTGTCGGTATGGCCTCAGCCCCCTCCTTCCCAGCCATCGTCACCACACCTGCAAAGAGTCTTCTGGGCTTCCTAGAAAATTATCCCCATACGGACATACCAAAACCTACTTTAAGGGAGGGAACAAACCCATAAAGGCAATGGCAAACCAGGCTCTGCTGGAGGCAGAGGGGCACTGGGATGAGGCAGGGGACAGCCTCCAAAGTTCGAATCGCATCCTCCTAGACCGGGCTGTGCACTGCAAACAGGCTTTCCTGAGCGCTAGAGGGGAGTGGGAAAGGCATGATGTGAAAGTGCAGCTGTTTTTTTTCTCTGCAATATAAGGGAATAAAGAAAGACTTCCTAAGAAGATTTATTGTCAGAACCAAAAGATGATATGCTGCTGTTTCCAGCAGAGGACAGTGAGGTACGAGAGATTTTATTTCTTATCAGGCTCTTTGTTGTTTAATTTTATTTTTATTGTGGATTACTCCTTGAATAATTTCAGCACCCAGCCAGTGCCTCAGTGCAACAGAACTGCACCATGCGCTGTATTCTCTCTCATTGCTGGGCAGGGATTTTCACGTCATCTATTATTCACATCACAACTTGCTGCAGTGATTCCAGGAAGACCTCAAAAGAGCCCTGTCCTCCTGTCAGGAAAAGGAAGCGAATGAAATTTCCCCAGATAAGGGGGTCAGGAACCTGGAAAGCCAAACAGTGCCTTCTCCCTGTGCCCAAACTCTGTGTCCTAAAGCAGCACTGTCCAAGGGAGAACAACACTGAGACAAGCGAACCAGAGTCAGATAAGCATTTTGAAATTTCGCATCAGACAACGAGCAACACCATACTTAATGTACGCTAGGAGACAAGTTGTTTTCTTTCCTATGTGACGAGACAGAAATTTGGGTATGAGAAGATTCTTGTAGACATCTCTCCATGAAGATGAGACATTAGCAATAAAATGTCAGCCTTGTTCCGAAGGAAACGCGGGCGCTGATGACACTTGCCAATCAGCGCTGACAATAATGGGATTTAATTGATGTGCTGATGTGATGTCACGATCACGGCTGCCCCTCTCACCTCCCAATGCTGTTTGTTTCTGACTCTTTCTGTTGTGATATATATCACATATGACTTTAAGGAAAAAAAAAAAAAGGCAACACAGGCTGCATTTGTGTTTTGGATACACTTGAAAGCTCTCGAGGAATCCAGGTCCTGTGCTGCAAGGCACAGGTACATTTAAAGAGAAGAAGAAGAAAAAAAAAAAACAACACATAAAAACACACCACTCTTGGCTTAGTTATATGTTTCATAACCTGAATGTACCCTAATTAACAGCTGAAGTAATTTGCTCAGATTGACAAAGGAAATAGAGCAGGAGCAGAGACTAAATCCAGGCAACGTCAAGCCCTAATTTAGTTTAACCTTTCAAAGGCAATTTCATACTTTGCTCTCCCTAACACTCCCTCCACCCACGTTTTTTCCTACATTCCCACTCTGCATTTGGATCAACTCCATTTCCACTGAAGCAAAATTCCCTTTGGCTCTTACAGAACCTCACTTTCAACAGGTTTCTGTTTCTCTCTCTCTGTCTTCAGGAATGTAAAAATTATTTTAAATGCTGGTTTTGTCTTATTTGGTTTGCAATTTTTTGGGAGCGAGGAAGGGGATCCCAGATGAGGAGTGCACATCTATACCTATTTCTGCAAGAAGAGTTTGGGCCCATGAATAAGTGATATTTTTATTAGCAAGAGGCGAGTATAAGGAAGTTTGGTGTGCTTCATCCTACCATTAGGCATTCCAATCATTACAGCCTCCTTCAGTCCTTTTGAGTATAACATTTATTGCTCCTTTTTACTGTTATTAGGAGAAGAATGCTGCCCATGAAAAACCTATACCAAAAAGATATAGTAAGCATGCAAATACACACAGGAAAGAAAAAAGCATCTCAGCACAACTGTTCATAAGTACAACTGCTCCCGGCTTAGAGCTCAGATGCACTGCAGAGCTCACAGTTTGAATACATAAAAGGGGAAAGAGCATCCTTTTGGGGGAAGAAAAACAAAAAAAATCTCAGAAAACCACCAAAAAAAACCCACAAAAACCAGCCGTATCAGGGGAAACAACAGCTCAGGGGCTTCCACACCTGGGAAGCTCAGCCTTGGGCCACACTTCTTCCCCAGGTGCAAGGTAAATATGATGCCTTAATTACCGCTGCCAAAATAACCCTCCTGTTGATTTGCAAGGTATGATTGAGTGGTTCAGCAAAACAGCACCCAGCCTGCCAGTAGTTCCTGCACATTTAGCTCCAGCTTTAAGGTAGTCAATATTAAACAGGATCCTGGGGGTTCTCTAGTCACTTTCTCAAAGATACAGATTGGCTCAAATCTCATCTGTGGGAGACTAGTACCTCTTCTCTACTCACAGTCACCCCAGGACATTAGCACAGTCAGGAAAGCAAAGTTCTCTTGGAGTCAGTCATAACCTGGCCTGAAAGTAAAATGTTTTGCCTGAGGTGGGTCCATAGTCATCAGGGTTGCCTAACACGCTGCTCAGTTATAGAAGCGTGGTCCTTTAGCGGAAGCACCAAAAATAAGCCCCTTCCTGAGAAGTAGGATGTGGACTCCAGATCTGTACTTCAGAAGCTTTCTGCAACTTCATTTGCTAAAAAAAAAAAAAAAAAATAAAAAAAATAAAGAAAACCCTAAAAAATCCAAGGCTTCTACAAAAGCTGCTAGAGGGAAAATAGTAACTGGCTTTCCACAAAACAAATGCCTCCTCCCACATGCAACATTTTCATTACATCAGCAACAACTGACTCCCTGTACAGGATTGGGTGATATTTGAAATTATGAACATGGCATAAAAGTTCACAAGCTGATTAACACCATCACTATTCATTTGATCCTGATTGCTGCAACAGGGACTTCTAATTAAGCCAGTCTGCCCCATGATTTCCCCAGATTTTCTTCCGTGCTTTGAATACCCTGGGGCAAATATCCCAAACTCACCACCTTGTTCACAGCCTAGTTATTTTGCTTGGTGTGCAACAGCCTCAGCAATCTCAATTAGGCCATTATAGGCTTAGTTTTTTTCCCCACAGCTACGCATTAATATCCTTAAGGTTAACTGTGTAAATTACATGTCCAGTCAGCCCATTCTTAACTGGATGTTTTCACTGTCTTCTTCCATGTAACTTGTGACTTAGCTGATTCATATGGGTTCAGTTTAATTCACAGGGAAGAGCTGCAGGTCTCAGTTAATTCTCACTTTACTTCCTTTCTCTGCTAGTGGGAGGAAGAAAGGCAAGAATTAAAAAGAAAGCCTTTTGCATACCACCAAACCACTCCTGGTTTGCAGATCCCCACCATGCATATTTCCATAGGATTAAGATAGCATAAAAATTATCAATACTCACATGCTAGTCATCAAATAGTAACAAATCACCTCTTCTTTATATATTTATATACACACAGAAAACTATTTCAGACTCAAGGCTTTGTAACACAGCCCTCAGCGCTTTCTACTCCCTGCAAACTCAACACTGATCTCTACTCAACAGCACGGAAATCACACAGATCTGAAAAGGTTTTGTGATGAGATAGGATGTGATGCTTCAAGATGAGGAAAAAAAAAGTGGTCTTGAGTTTTTCTGAGCTTTTTACTTGTTTTTCCCCTCCCTACCTTCTGCATTTTGGGTGCGATGGCATCCCACAGCCACTGTGCTTGGAACTGAAGCCAACTCAAGGCAGGGACAGAGGTTTCCCAGAGCATCCCTAACGAGATGAAGAGCATCAGCATGTGCAGGCTGTGCTGAGCAGCAGGCAGAGGACAGGATGCCTTTGCTAGTGTCCTTGAGCAGCCAATCCTGGTTGTGCTCAATCAAAAGGCTCCAAAAGACTGCTGTTGCATGGTGCTTTGACAGCATCTGCTATGACAGCTGAGCAAGAGCAAGACTTTCATGAAGTAATTGCTCACTGTCAGAGAAGTCTTTTTATCAGGCCTACCTGCAGTTCAGACATGTGATGATCTCTGTATTTTAGTATTCTTACCCTCTTCTCCAAAAGGACATTACTGCCTCTAAAGTTGCGTCTCAGCTGAAAACCCAGAAAGCTTCAAGTAGCAGGAAATCTTTTTAAAAGTACCAAGTAAACACACTACAAAATACCTGAATTAACTTAATATTGTCTTCTGAGTGATATGTATCTGGTGCTTTAACCACACTCACATCTTCTTTGCAGCATATCCTGTAGAAGCTAAGTAATTATTGACTTAGAACTGGAAATGTTCCCTCTGCTGCATAGAAGGTAGTTTTTTGGTTTTGGTTGTTCTTTTTTTTTTTTTAATCCCTGCTCTACATCATTATCACTTCAAACCTCCCACCACCTTCCCAAATGCAAGTGTATGTTTGATTCCGAGGTCTTCACAGGCCAATTGTTTCACTTAGAACTAGTTTAAAAGAACAAAATGCCCTCAGGTAGCCCAGCTCCTATCAGCAGCTCGGGCACCAGATCCATCTATACCATTTCTGTTTGAAGCAAAAACCTTGCAGGATTATTTTCCCTATCAGCTTTTCCTTCTACTAGGTAAATCATGTAGCCTATCAAAGCCATTTCTGCGATCTCCCTTAACAATGCATTTGAAGGTGGTATCAAAGAATAGCTGCTGGTGTTACCCATATTACAGTAAGACCCTGATAGCAGATGTTAATGCATTTTATGATTGGGAATGTTGTCTCAAGATAAAGACAGGCAGTCTGCAGGAATCAGCAAAAACCCACTTAATTTCACACATGTATAGCCACTGACGTGTGTGCAATGAGATTAGGCAGTGCCCTTGTCGGCAAACTTATCATAACTTTCTCCAAAGAGCAAATCCCTAATTAGTTTATACTGTGGCTTTGCAGAGGGTAAGCATGGCTGGGAAAGAGCAAATAGTAGCCGATTTCACAGGAACATGCTTGCTTAGCTCAGGCTCAACCATTATAAAAAAGTAAATACTGCGTAAAAAAAAAGCACTCGGAAAGATTTACTTTTTGTTTCAGAAAGGTTTGCAGATTTTTTCTAGAAACTTATAATAAACTCGAGATGGGCTACATCACTACTGGAAGCTGCCTCTTAATCTAGAGGCTATGTTGTTGGTAAACCTGGTCGATTTGAAACTTACTGGTCAGTTTTCAAATCCAGTGGCACGTTTGCTCAAGCAAGGTCACGTTGCTCACAGCTGGAAGAGCAACAGAGAAATAGCTGCAGCATCCTGCATCTGAGGAAGCTATGTCAAAGGACAAAGGAAGAGTTCAGAAAAGAAAGGCTGAGCTCATTTCTGCAGGCAGCAGGATGTTTGCCAAATTAAAAGGGGAAAAAAAAACCCCAAACCATCTTTCAGTACCTTTTGGATGCCATCAATCCTGGGGAGTGAACTGCAAGACTGGTGGAGGCTTGTGATGTATCAAAGTGGTTTGATTAGATTATTCTCAGAGAGAACTGCCCGGCAAGAGGAGATAAAGGTGGTGGTGATTTTTCTACAAAGAGGGCTGTGAGGTCAAATGGGTCTGTTGGCCATCACAGCACTGGGAGGTCAGGGCCAAGAGCCTCAGTAACCAGCAAGGAGATGAGGAAAACACCATTGCAGATAAACTCATCAACGCGTACATAACACACCGCGAGCTGCATCAAGAATAAATTGTGCTTTGCTTTTGACGGACCAGAAAAGGAATGAAACCTCAGTTCTGCATATTAATTTTAAGAGTGAATACCATCTTCAATCATTATGCTACCTTCAAACATGACAAATTGGTCCTTTAACACTACAAAATCCATTCTAAGTGGCCAGGTGTCTGACTTCCTTCACTTTCAATAGCTTTGGTTAACATATATAAGTAACTTGTAAATTACTTCTCAGCTCCTTAGACTCAGCTGCTCTCAGACTAAAGCAGATTCCCTGCTGTCTTCCCCTTTTTAATACACATAGAGTGCTATTAGTAAGAGATATAATAGGGAATGTGCAAGCATTAGCTGGGCCATTTATAGTTTTATATGCAAAGTACTTTTCCAGATGTTCTGCCTGTCCCAAAAGCACCACCTCCCAAAAGTGTGGAGAGCCATTGCTCTCGAGCCTCAGACCTTCACCTCCGTTTGCTGCAGCCTCCTCAGGTCACCTTTGCAATTCAACACTAACCTTTCTATACAAAAGGGTCTTAAAAAACTAATTTTAAAAAATTATTTAAAAGACTGTTCTGCTCAGATAGTCCCTTACTGCCATTTCCCATTCTGATCCTAACAGCAGCTTCCCACAAGGAGAACAGATATCTCGATATCTCCTTCAAATTGAGTGGGGGTTTTTCTAATCCACTATAGAGAGAGTGAAAAGGTGCACTAGGGACACAGAATTCAGGATGAAGAATTAGACCCGGATGGCAGCAAGGGGAAGTTTTTGTAAAGCATGTTAAACCTGGGAAGGGATAACTTCTATTACTGCAGCCAGCAACAAAGTGGAAAGGACTACACGCAAACATCAGAAAAACACTGGACAATGCTGTAACAGTCTCATCAGGTAAATTCCAGATTTATTGCTCCAGGAGTTTATAGTAAGTATGGTAAATCTAGTTTTAAAAAAATAAATTAAAATCTACCTTCTCTTTGAAACCGCTTTCAAGTCCAAGAAGCATGTCTTGAATAGGTGAAAGCTGTCCAAGGAAGTAGAAAGTTCTGTGCAACCCCAAGACGATACCTATAGAATCCCTTTAAATCACGGTGAAGCCGTGACAGATAAAGGTTAAGTCATATTTGTTTACTCATTCTAGGACAGTATGAAAATAGGAGGTTGTTTCCCTGATCATGAGCAGTTTGTTTTTAAAGTGAAAGCGATGCAATATTCCTTTACCTGAAGAGTTTATATCTCTTTTAGAACAAAATTAGGGTCAAAATTGTGATTTCAAATAGAAAAAAATAAAAGAAATAAAAAAGTTATTCTGTATTTCACTCAAGATCACAAACAAAACCTTCAGCTGACTCCAGAAAGAAACTTGCCTAAACACCAGTTGGACTGGGCTCGCAACATGTTTTTAGCATTCTGGAGATTACGTACCTGGCAGCTTTAGTATACTACTTGCCATTTTCATCCTCCAGAAAAAAGGACTCTTTTTTTTTTTTTAAATCTCCACAGTATTTAAATGAGGACAAGGCTAGTGACAAAAAAAGTGATATTTGCACATACTGCAGTACCTAAAATACAATTAAAAGTGCAATAAACCAAGTTCAACTATAAGTTACTGGGATATTCTTCATGCATTGTCTATACCCACATCTCTTATGTAATGAGTCTCTGGAGTAATCTAACTTTTTTATTATTATTATTGCAAGTTATATTGCTCAGCACCATGGGAAAGAATATGTAAATGTGCCAGTTAAAAGCTGCCAGATTGAACTAATGAGAGTGATGTAGCAATGACACAGCTATGCTTTGACTTTTTTTAAAGAGCTAATTAAGTCTTCCCAATTACCCCAACCAGTAAGAGCATCACCCTCTTTGATCGTTATGAGTAATTAAGCTAAAGCCATTTTCCAAAGAAAAGTAATGCAAGTTTCAGACAATCTTTGAAAATCCCAACATTAGTTGAAAAATTATGTAGAAGGAGCAGCTTCCCTGGCAAACGCTTCGGATCACGTAGGGGCACGTAGGAAATCTCAGTCAGCTCCCAAGCACTGAGGGAACATGAATGAGGCATTTCCATGTGTGTTGAGGACTGTTTTTCTATTCAGCCTTCAGGAAATAACCAAAAAAAAAAAAATAAAATCAGCTGGTAACAGAAGAGCCCCAAAATCTGCACAAATCTTGGGGAATTTTAAAATCAAAACAGATAGTGTTGAAAACTTCACAATACCACCACGTTAGATATGCAAGCACTGCAATCAGAGTCTTCAAAGTTGTTGGGAGGGAACAGGAAACCCTATGGGGTATTTGAATCAAGGTGTTGTCTGAAGAAATAGTCCCACTGAAGGATTTAAGGTTTGCATCTATGTGTGCCTAACTTAAAGCAACCAAGTCCAACATCAACAGTTGCAGGAGGCGAAGCACCTCAAATTCACATCCAAACCGTATCTTTCATCAGAGGTTAAAAAACTCACAGCTGGAATCCAAAGCCCTTTCTGTCTCCTACAAAACACAAAAAATAGTCCTTGAGGAACAGCAAAAGATGCAAAATAAACAGAGAATGTCTTAAATTAACAGCTTCTTAGAAAAAGTCTTGGAATTGGCAACACTGGGGAGAAACTGCATCATCAGCAATGTTTGTGGCATCTGCCAACTCAATGCCACCACGCCTCCTAGTATCACCACCATCACCCAGTCCTTGTGTTCTCTGCAACACCGTGCACAAAGAGCAAGACCAGGAGAAGACTATCAAGCTACAAATTCAACAGAAAGACTTACCCCAGGTCACGCCACGAGTTGCACATGGAGCTCAGCAGGGAATCCAACGTCACTGTCAAATCATCTGTCCTCACTGCCCTACAAACTCCTCTTCCTCCTCCAGAGCTGCTCTTTTAGTTCGTTCCTAACCCTGCTCCTAGCCCACATCTCTTGCCATTTGTATAGCACATAGTAACACAAGCCAAAAGCTCTTATCATTCCACAAAATATTTCTGGAGGGAATGTTTCTTTCCTTAAAGCAAAGAAAACACCACAGATGAGAAGGTGGCAGAACTAAGCATTAGCTCCTGACCTTAACCAGGGAACAACCACCTCTATTCCTCCCCACTGATAATTTGTAAGGTTCCCTGCTGCCCTAATCCCAGCTTTTCTGAGTTACCAGAATGGTCTACCAGGTGTTTTGAGTTGCTCTGAACTTCAGGGCTTTCTCCGAGCCCAATCAGAGGGCGGGTGTAGAAGGTTGTCACATTATCGAAACAGGAGTTGAGCTTTTCTAAAGTCAGTTAAGAACATGAAGAGGGGACATTAGCTAATGAAAGGATGTTTCAGTCAATTCTGGCAGGAGAAAAAGTGTTAAAATAGAAGACGGAGCTTGGGAGACGCTCTGGAATAACAGTTTATAGACACCACTAGACTCTTCTCCCACTTTTTAGGAAGAGCCATGGGCTATGGGGAGTCAAGCAGAGTCCCGCACCATGAATGACAGCTGCGTGAACATAGGGACCTCACCAGAAGCCATCTGCGATATTTGTTGTACAGATCTTACATACTCTGTCGTGAGACCATCTCATTTTGGCATATTATCCCAGACCTCTGTCAAAATTTGACTGCCAGCAAGGGAAGTCCCACGCTACCGTTCCTGCTCTATTGCAAACACTGTCACACCCATCCTTCATGTGAAAACCAAGCGCTGTCTGTCTCGTGCCAGCTCTGTACCCAGGTGCTGGAGCAGAGATTGTCACAGTGATTAACAGAGTGAAACATCCTGGGTCCTGCTGCAGAAAGAAAAAACCAGACACTTGTTTGCACCTTAAGCTGGCTGAGTAGTCACAGCCAGGAACAAGTGCGTTTATTTTTGCAGCAGACTCCAGAGGGTCTGTTTTAGGTCAAGCCCAGGGTATATAAAAAGGAGTCAGCTGGCTCAGAAGGAATGGAATCCAGCTATGTCCCCTCCTTGTCATGTATCTGTATCCACAGCAAATAAATGAGTCAATCTGAGAGGAAAGAAACTCAATCAGCAGCCCTGCACCAGTGAGCACGGCTTGCATATTTGATTGTTCCAGCAGTGTTATCAGCAATGCCTGGGTGTCCAGCTAGTGCAACGCTCATAATTGTTTTTATCCACTTGAAAACAAGCTGGTTAAAAGCAGAATTAAATTGATTAGTGAAAAATGTTTACCCTTTTTCTCGCCACCAAGCAGACAACCAATTAATGATATTAAAGATTAATTAAGAGGGAGGCCTGTGTACTACCTGCCAGACTAACAATTATATTTAGTGTTATATGTGCTTTCCTAAGTGAGTACCTGCAGTTGCAGTTGGAGTTTCTTTTTTGAAAAACTGGAGTGCAGCAAAATTGTGGAAAATGTTTTAAAAGAAGAAGGATGAGAGATTATGGGATGGTGGGTTTTCAGCTATGCTTTGTTAGCGCCTCATTTCCAGGGAAGGGTGCAGAGTGCTCACTGGCTTTGGGAGCATTTGGCCTAAAATGGAGTGGAAATGTAGTCAGAAGAGTTGGATGTGTTTGTGTAAGTTGGAAGGAGGGAGAAAGTATATATTAGGCATTTCTCACACACGCATACCCCACACCTGCACTTGACAGCTTGCTCCATGTTTCATATCAAATGTATAAATAACGTATATATATTTTACATATAAATGGAGTAACACAACTCCTGCCAACTCTCCATCTCTATACTTAGACACAAAAGGACAGACACAGAACTAGAAATGTAGGCATGCAGGCACATATAGGCATCCACTTAGCAATTAAATCTTTCCCATCCTATGAAGTTGCAAAAAACCTTATTCTTCTCCCATGAGGTAATAAATCTGTTAATTATATTTTTCGCTCTGCTTTTCCCTTTATTTTCAGACCAGTCTTTTTTCTTTTTCCTCAGATGTGCATGAAGTGGGTCTTTTACTGTTATTTTTTTGCTGCTGAAGGATTTTGAGGACTTTTTTGTTGAATTTCTTGTAAGGTACCAAAGGGACTGCAAATAAATTCAGATCATACCTCCTGCTTTTGTACTCCAAATTTTCTACACTGACTATCCAAGCTAACAGGCTGCAAGGGGAATCTTCCTTCTCATATCCTCTCTTTAACCCAGTCCACACTTACCCAGAGCTGTTCCCCTGTACACACAAAATAATCTCAGAACACTTCTTTCTGTTTAAGATGAAGGGGACTAGCTTCTGGCTCATGGTGGTACCCACTGCCGCTGTTTGGCAGAGCCACAGCAGAAATGGTGTGGAACGGGCACAAGAATTTTCAGTGGGATGTGAAGGAGCTGAGCAGCAGAGCTGAAGGATTGATGCAAATCAGCAGCAATTGATCTGAAAGCCAAGATCAAACCAAGCCAGTTTGATCCACTCCTGCAGGAGATGCTCTTGTTGTTCAAAGGATCCTACAGAGACCCACCGTCTCCATGACACATCCTATGCAGCTTTGATCCTGGCCCCGAATCTTCATTCCTCTTTTTCTCCCACCTGTGGTCCTCTTTTACTTCCCGCTCAAGCTTTTCCGAGCTTTTACCCCAAGTGTGGCTACCCTGCATCGTCATGTTTCCCCGCTCTGAGACACAACCCATCTGGTTCCCCTGTCTCTGCCAGCAAGGACTTGAGTTTGCACCAAATTGCAGAGCATACTTCGTACATGCCATGTGTTGAGATGAGGAACTGGCGATATATTGTAATTCTGAGCTGAAAAAGGCTCTGGGAGATGCTCTCATGCCTGCTAGAGGGTTATGACTCAGCATAGGTGCTTCACAGTGACTCAGGCTCATGAGTCAGGACAGAGATACAGAAGATGCTTCTCTTGGAGTGAAGGCAATGACTGCAGGATTCAGCAGCAGGTGACTCAGAGGATGCTTCAACACTGTCCAGAAACACAGTGAGAGAAAACCAGAAGCTGCCATCACAATTTATTTTTTTTTTCAGTTAAAAGAAACATGCTTTCATCTAGCTGCAAATAAGAGGGCTTGAAATGCAAATAAGAGGGCTTGAAACAAAGAGAGTTAGGTGGCATCCTATGGCTGGCATGTGCCTCAAGAGAAGACCATAATGGTCCTTTCTGGCATCTCTGTATGAACTTGGAGGAGTTGTCTCCAAGTGTGGGAAAGCAGCTTTACACAAAGGAAGCTGGTTTGGTGTTCTGCCTCTAAAGGTATCACAGCTCCATCCCTTGCTTGTGAGACACCTTCCTTGACATGAGCACCACCACCTATACCTGCTTCATTTCTCTGGATGAATGACAGAGGACCTGTGTGCACCTTCTGTCCTCTCCTAGTATTCATCAGCTGGATTAATTATCATCAACTTCATGTTCGTTTCTGCCGCTTCTTTCAGGTTTGACAAGAATCTCCTGCTGCTGAGCTGAATGGTGCGAGGGTCACAGGGGCCAGGGGAACCTTTATCGTTACCACTTCCTTCTCAAGGGAGATAATAACACCCAAGATTTTAGTTTAAGCTTATTAAAGTGCCCAGTTATCTATTTCAGCCTGGATAATTTAATCAGACAAGTTAAATATTTATGAGGCTGCATTTTATTTTCAACAAAAGATAAAAAAGTGCTTTAAGTGCTATTCAGCATCAGAATTATGATGATTTAAAAGGCCATTGGTAATGATGCTTGATATTATTATTGTTAGCTTCTAGGATTATCAAACCATCACAGAGAACTGCAAACAAGAGCCCAGGACCTGGAACGGAACACGTTGACTGCCTCTGTCTGTTCAGATCTAGTGAGGAGATCCAAGGCTCAGCAGATCACCCAGGCATCCAGCCCAAAATTGCATCATGTCTACTCAGAGGACAAAGCCAACCCAAGAGAGGAAAAATTATTTCAGTTCCTCCCACCACCATTCAAAGGCAAAAACCACAGCAGAACTGAAGTGCTGGACTGAAAGGAGAATTCAGCCGTGCTCGTAATGCCCCACACACCTTGCAGAATAACCCCCCCAAAAAAGGCTGGTTATGCACAGTGTCGAACAAGGACTCTGTTCATTTTCACCCAGGAGGGTATATGTTTAGCGCAGGCTTCTCCATTCCAGCTGAAGCCTGTGCACTTCCCAAGGAGAAGGCTTCGCTCTTGAAGGTGTGGGGATTTCAGGGCTTCTACCAGAAGAGGTCTCAGTTCAGCGCAAGGTGCTTACGTACCCAGCTGACATTAAGCACAGGGAGAAAAACTCATTGATGTAAAGTTGTGATAAAATACATTATTTATCCACGGTCAGAGCTTCTGAACTGAATATTTTGCTTGAAGCAGATCCATTAAAAAAACTAAAATCAAGAAAGTGTGTGGGAGGAGTACCCTGCTCTCTACTTCACTGCATTTTAATTTTTCCTAAACTTTATGATCATTAAAACTCAAACAATTCAAAGGCAGATAAACCATGCATGCAGCAGCAGTAACGCTGTAAGACTGAATACACAAAAAGCCATACAGCCTACCATCTACATTTGTTCTGCCTCAGGGATCTTTAACGTTTTAAAAATATATGCACTTCCTTTCTTCATGTTCAAATTCTACTGCGTCAGTGTTTTATTTATAAGTGCCAGCTATATATGTAGGCAGCAAAAGATATATTTTATTTATTAAGTATAAATAGGCAGCAAATCTAAATTAACTGGTGGAAAAGATTTCGCTTTGGGAATTTTTTTATATTTGAGCTCTTATTAATGTTGTATTGATGCCATGTGTCTTCTTAACATATACTTCATGCATTTGGAAGTGAGACAGTGGAAGATAGATATTAATATTGCTGCCATTATTTCTGCCTCCCCTACCACTACTGATTACTACCAATTCCACCACAATAGACAATAAAACTGTTTGAAAATGTCCTCTCATTTACTTTCTTTTCATTATTTTCCCTGAGAAGCAACAATACATACTGCCTAAAAATTTTGGTCACGTGTTAGGTAATATTACAGCCGTTTTTTAGCTTTAGTAGGATTTTGGGGAGGGTGTCTGGTGTTAATTTGTTTGACAAAAGGCATTATTAAGCACTTAGCACAAAAGGTATTAACATCTTTCTTTTTTTCTCGCCGTTCTCTGCCTCTCAGAAGCAAACCAGATACCTCAACCCGCCTGTCACACAAACTGCACCAGGTGTCCCCAGCATAATTATGCAGTGCTTCTCAGCCTGAGCCTGGAGGAACTTTTAATTCTTTGGAGCTGGAAAGGAAAATTCTCTTGTCTTTGTGATCAGATGAGGAATCCACTTTCAAATAAAAAAACCAAACCCGTATATTCATTTTTACAGATTTAAAAGCTTTGACTCATTTTCCAATCAATCATCTTCATTAACAAGTGTCTCTAAAATGCTGCTGCTATAGAAAAATATTTCAACCTGTCAAGGGCTTGCTTTCTCTTCTTCCTCCTGCACCCAATTAAGGCTTCTCCTGCAGTTATTCTACTACCTGCAGAAGGCTGAGCCTTTTTCAAACATATCCTTCCCTGTGGAGAACTGCATTTATTTGCAACTAAACCACAACTACTCCTATTTGTGAGCTGTGAAAACTCCTTTGGAGGAGGAATCAGGGAAAACACAGCCCCATCAAACCAATTCTGTCACCTTTTGCTGGGATAAAGTTGTAGAATTTTTTTGCAAAAGCTCAGTTGAAATGAACCAAACTGCATGTTGATCCAGCTACCAATAAATAGATAATAATACCGAATAAGCTCCCAGTAAACAAAAGAATGTGTTAATGTATTGTCTTCAAGCGGAATGGAGTCCCAACAAGTACTTCCGGAAGTCTGTGCAAAGTGAAACAGAGGAGCATTTGCTGTGTAAATCTATTCAAAACTCTATTTTGAGACTCCTGCTTTGCTTGCTTATTTACATGAGCCTGACTGCATGGTTTCTGATTTCCTCGCAGATGCCATTAAGGTTTGGAAAGCAACAATCAATACAGGATTTTTAGGCAGTGAAACTTATTGAAGTTTGTGAAACTTTGTTCCATCAGCTCTTCAGTATCTCCCTGTCCTGCAGCTTACTTGGTTAAAATGTTGACATAATTAAGAATTTATTATTTCCACTTTCATATTCTCAATTATTCTCTTGAATACTGCAAACCACTGAAATCCTCTCCGAAGTCTCACAAGTGTTCCCTTGGGTCTGACAAATACTCCTCACACAGCTTTTCCTCTGGCTCTTTACCAAACCTTATTCCCAGTAAGAATTTTTGGGGTCACCATCTCCACAAATGAGGAAAGACATGCTGAGGGACAAATCATCCTCTTCCTGGCTATTCCCAAGATCAAAAGAGAGTAAACCCAGTTCTTTCATTTATTCCAGCTCCTGTATAGAGCCAGTGTCTGCCCCAAGCCAGCAAACTCCATGTGGTCTCTTTGCACAACCGGTGTGACTTCCCACCTTGTGTGAGGCTCTCTAGGAAGAACAGTCATTAGAGTATCTGACCTAATATTTCCCTTTCTGAGGCAACTGCTTGCTTCTGGGTAGTGAAAGGAAAAGGGAAGGGCAAAGACGAGGTTGACTGTGGCTGCTTTGTGCCTGTTTCAGAACATATGTGAATCAGCGAAGGAACTCTTCCTTTCCTGGCTGTCATCATTTATGAAGTACAGAGCACGGAGACTGGTGCTCCTATGCATAATGGAAATGAGGCATAAATAGGGAAGAGCTGGTTTTGTCATCTTTGTTAACAATCTCCCTCTCCCCCTTGGAGGCAAGATGACAGCTAGATAGTTTATTAGAAAATATCAACATAGTATAATATGGGATGTACTGTCCTTTGAGGGCTAGAAAATCAAATATTCACTTGTCACTGGAAGGGCTGATTTAATTGGTAGATATAATGATACACATTATTGCTTTAAAATACCTGCGCAAGCTGTATTTTCCATAGTAAGAATACATGGATTTTAAATCAGATAACTGGGAGCAATCACCACGTTGGCACACAATATTTCACAAGTTCCAGACCCCAAATGCAAGCAATACCCATCACTTAGACCGTGGGTGCAGGGCTGGGACCAAGAGCATCTCTCGTAGCTGCTGGCACCTGTTTGCCAGCCCATGGGATCCCCCCCAAAATCAGCAGTGGCTCCTGCCAGCTGGCAAGCGTCAGGCACTGAGAAATTCCTGCTCGGCTGGGGAAACAAGGGCGACACTCCTGAAACCTGAGATTTCAGCAAAACCCAAGGAAGGATTTTGGAGATCGAGCAAGACCTCCCACAAACCGGCAGAACGCCATGTGCCTGACCCCAGCAGGGAATTTGGGCTTGGTGGCGGGGGGTTTTTTTGTGTGTGTTTTAATGAGTTATTAATTTCCTGGTGACCGTTATATCTTTCAGAAGGCAAAACCAGATAGCCTAAAGCAAAGATTGTTCTTACAGGGATAACCAGACCTCCCAGAGCAGAGCTTGCCTGCCTGGTTTGCCCTACAACTCCTCAGTGCCTGTCCCTATAGGGAGTACCAAGTGGCAGAGAGGTCACAGCCGTGGGTTTGGCATTCCTACATCCAGGGATTTACTAACCCCCCCTCCCCAGGGCAAAGAAGGAGGCAGGGAGGGAGCTGTGTTGAAAGGATTTTCCTGAGCAGGTATCTCCCTGCCAGTAAGATGGGCCTAAACGGAAAAACCTCCTTCCCTTATGGCTTGGGACAGCACAAAATGATATTGGGTTTCACCTGCATTTGCAGAGTCAGAGGGATCCACACCTTGATTTGGTCTCTGACAAACTCAGAGACTCCTGAGCTGGCACCCAGGTTGGACACGTTGTCTCATTTGAGCCAGGCAGTGCATTTAGGAGAAGAGTCAGCCAACCTAATGTCTACAACTGTCTTACAAACAGTTAATTGAAACTAATCCGCGCGTTTCTGTCAATGTCAGTAAATTGTTTGGATTGTGGAAATATTTGTATTTTTGGTGAAAATAAAAAAAAACATTTTGAAAATGGTTTTGGTTTGTTGTTTTGGTGGGGTTTTTTTTCAGATGGAAGCGACCTTCATTTCATAGTTTGTGCTTAAAACAAAAAAAGAACACAAATACTTCATTTTGGATATACAAAACCTTACATTTGTTTAAAAACATCGCAAGGATTTTTCATTTAAGGGAGGGGAAAAAACCCAAACAAATCCATTTCACAGCAACCCACAATTAAATCTATTGCCAATTTTTCAGTTTGGCCAGTGACCTTGAAAATCGTAACTCTAGTTTAGGGTCTTGTCTATCTGTCTCTCTTCTAAGTGACAGCTAATAAATCAGATATGTGTCCTGGCACAGAATTCAAACCATGTCCTTCTGATTCTACAACTTTTACAGACCTTTCTTATACAAACTCACATTCTTATTCTTCTCTAGGTAGTAATTTTTTCTGAGGGTGTTGTTCCAAACCCATTCTGTAACACAACTCCAGTGAGTAACTAGTGCAATGTGCTGAAGAAGGGAACCCAGCTGCATTTTTTTTTACAGTCACTTTCCAGGCTGTATCTGTGCTGCTAATGAATAGTGACATCAAACACACATAAATTAGACTGTAGGCTGAGGATAATTAAATTGAGCAAGTTGAAAAAAATAAACTATATCAACTAAATCCCCATTTGCAAACTATTATATGTAGTCTTCCAGGTTTCGGCAGAACAATGGCTACAACGGGGGGATTATAGCAAGGTTTAAATTTCACAGGGATGATTTGATATTCTATCTGTGCTGTGAGCGAGTCATGTTGCATCAGATCAAATCCTGATTCCCCCTTCTTCTTCATTATGAGGATATAATTTATCGAAGTGTCCCTGAGAGTTTGCAGCATGGAATGGCTATAGTATTATATATTTCAAATAGCTTCTTTGTTGCAGAGCACTAGCGGTTAATAGGAAGATAATGAAAATATGGAAATTACATTAGTTTGGTGCCAGGGCTGAAAAGAATAGTTTCTTTAACTTGCAATACAGCAAGGTTATAAGCAAAATCTGGGAAAGGAAAAAAAATTCAAAAATGTGATTGCTATATTATTCTAGAGAAGGTGGTAGGGTGGAGATTTCTTCATTTTCCTGAGCTCGGAAAAAAATCAAGTGTTTTTCATATCACTTATTGATGGTAGGGATCTAGGTTTTGGACAGCATGTGAAGAAATGGTTAGTTAAACAGTATGATGTGAAAAAGCAAGATACTTATCAGTGACACTCCAAGGAGGGAAACTAAAGTTTAAGTGATTAAGAAGAAAAAGAAGTATACGGTCAATCCTAAAATCCCAGCAAGATTTATTACTGCTCTGAAATAGAACTTCTAAATAAAGGCAATGTCCTTTTTGGCTCTTTCAGATTGTGCCTAATTATCCCACAGAATTCAAAATTCATTATTGGTGCCAGACTCTAAGAAAACAGAATCGAGAATAACTTTGCAACAGTGCGTGGAGTCTTATTTCTGGGTGTGAGCAGCAGCAAAAGAGATTGTCCGCCCCACGGGGAGCAGTCCCGGCTGCTCGAGTCCACTGCTATCGGATGCAGCCCCATACACCTCGCTGGGTCAGCACTGAGCACCCTGCCAAAACCTCAACCTCGACTCCAGCAAGTCAGCCAAAGCTAGAACGAGTCTGCACCGCTCCATGGCAATGCTGTGACTTCTCTAGTTCATCAGTATTGCTGCAGTTCGAAGCCATTGTCGGAATCTAACTGACTCATATACCCCATTGAAGCCCCGCGATTAAAACAAAACAACTCAGTCCACACACACACACACACTCGTCCTTGTTTACTCAGTATGATCACACTGGTCACTGACCTACGTTACACAACATCTCACTCAACTTCTGATCAAATAAAGAATGTCCTAGCAGTCTTGGAGAAGGATGTTACACACTAGCTTGCATCCCTTAAGAGTCTGGCAGCTGATTAACAGAATGCTAAATAAAACACTAATCACCCAGGCAGACAAAACGCCACTGCTAACCAGAATTGTGTTTTTCCCATCGTAGACACAAACCAGCAATATTCATAGAATCATAGAACAATTTCAGCTGGAAGAGACCTTGAAAATCATTGAGTCCAGCCTTTGTCCCAGCCCTATCAACCTACTAAACTATGTCCCCCAATGCAACATCTACCTGTCTCTTAAACACTTCCAGGGACGGTGACTCAACCACCTTCCCGGGCAGCCTGTTCCAATGGCTGATAACCCTTTCAGTAAAGAAATTCTTCCTAATATCTAACCTGAACCTGTAAATATGATGATGATCAATAATAATAGTTTGACTTCGTGTCTGCTCCCAACTAGGAACTAGCTCTTGTTTGTTACAGGTACCTGGGACTGGACTCCCCCCTTACCCAACAGATACTCCTGGTAGTCACATTCACCATCACTTGCTACCTGCTGACACCTTGCAGACTGTGAGTAGCATTGCCCAGTGCTGTAGTTGTCTTGGATTTATAGTCATTGCATGCATTCATATCTTTTATAGTCAAACATTATAAATACATCAAGGTTTCTAAAGCTGGAATAGAGACTGTCCAAACAACTGCCTCACAAATATTTCTTTCCATGGTTTTGGAAAATGAGAAATGCACCATATTAAGCTTGACAGCTCTTTCTTTCAGCACAGTTTCTCTCTCTCGTCTTCCCCCCAATTCATCCAAGAACTGACACATAAATATGAATAATAAAGAAATCTCTAAATTGTGCCAACAGAACAAAAGAAATATAAAGATTATAAACCGTTGTGCTTCAGAAAGAAAGCCAGTGACTCCTAGCCAAGTTTTCAATAGGGCAACAAAAGGAGCAAGTTGTTTCCGAGTTTCAAAGAGGGCTTGAGCTCATCTCAAAAGAGGTGGCCTTGAGGTGAGCAAGAAGTCCCTTCTTCCCTTTATGGGCACCCAACATCTTCCAGGAACGCATCTGGCACTTTCCATGGTCGAAGCAGGCTGGAACAGCAGATGGATCCACCTGAACAGAGACATGGTTCCTTCTGGTAACATGGGTAGAAGCGCAGGATAAAGAACAACACGCAGCAGAGCTGATTGACACCCAAAGGGAATCTGTCACCACCTTCAGGCATGGTCCCGGACAGGAGACAACCATCAATGGGATGAGAAGCTAAAAAGTGAAATCAAAGCAATTTGCAATTAGTGACTTTGCTAAACTTGGCCAGGATTGCAAAGCTCGTTACTCCATGAGATAAGCCACAGAAACAGCAAGTGGTAAGCATTACTCTTTGTGGAAAGGGGGCAAACAACTACGAAATGCCACATTATTTTTTTCCCCGCAGAGTTTTCACCCTCATTTCTGAGAATCTTCCTCAGAATAGTTTCGATATGAAGCAAACATTGGCAGGAGCTCCTCTGTACTTTTTCATTCTATTCACGTGAAAGAGCTGCTTGTACAAACTTCATTTCACGTTGGTGGAATAATTCCGGGGTTTGTGAACTAGAGGTAACCAGTGAAATCTTGGCTCCATCAAAAGCAATTGCAAAACACTTGTTGCCGAAATAGGGCCAGGATTTATCTCAAAAAATAAAAAAATAAAAATGATGGCAGGAAACTGCAAGGCAGAAATCTACCTTCTGGGAATGTCCCATATGAGGAGAAAATTGATGCAAGGATTATATTAACATTAACACTACTGTCATGATCACTATAATGGGAGAGTGAGATTCTAATTTACTTAAATTAAGCAAAGATATGTATCTGTTTAGCGTATTCGTGACTGCAGTACAATATGTTTCATCACTGCGGTTGCAAAATAATCTTTATTTTTTTTCCATGGAAGATTGCTCAAACCGCAATAATGTGTTTTCCCAAATTAAATAGATAACTTTACAGACTGCTGGGTAATAAAATACGAATAAACATGGAAGACCTACCTTATTAAAATATTAGTTTGTCATTTTTCAGACTCTTCTTTTGATTTGCAAGTTAATAAAAACCACAGCCAGTTGCCACAGGGAGGAGAATTAATTAGCCATCTATAAAATTAACGTTAGGGGGAAGGACGCTTTCACTTGAAATATTCATAACACATAGCAGAAACATATTCCAGCAGCAGAGAGGGTGTTAGCAGTCTGCCACATAGTCTGATCTCCTCAGACTTTTGTAATTTTCGTGGGTGTTTTTCCCTGTAGGAGAGTTGTGACGGTGAGAAAAGATGGTCAAAGGAATGGCACAATTTACCAGCTCTTCTGCTCAATGTAGGCACCTGTCTTGCTCCACAGGAACAAAGAATTGCACCACTGAACTCAGATAACAAGCTGTGCAAACCGTGCAGGCTGCAACCCCTTTCCTCCAGCCCATTTTCAAACAGGGTTAGTGCCAGCCCCAAGGCTCCCTGCAGCAGCGGCTCAGCACATTGAAAACCATCTGAGCAACCCTCCTGCTGCTCCCAGCAGCTCCCAGCTGCACCCTTTGGGCCCCCACAGGCTGAATCCAAGCATCGTTGGGCAAGCCCAAGGCTCCCAGAGATGCATCTGGGCATGAAGTCAAGCAAATATCTCCAGCACGTCCCAAGGATCAACCAGAGAGAGGTCAGTGGGAAAATTCAGTCCCCAGCTGAGTATTTGGTTTCCTACCCAGGCAAGCCAGGAAGCCAGAAAAAATTAATAAAAGGAGATAGCAATGTCCCCAAAAGCTGTGTTAATATTTTTAAATGAAGTATTTATTCCAGAGTGAATTAAAGCAGTTTTAACTCTGCATGAAAGTTTCCACCTAGAAGGTTTGAATAATCTACTAGTTTGGAGGTTTAATTAATTCATACCATTCTCTCTGTGTCCTGTTGCAGAGACATCACCATATCTTTGCATTTGCACAGATGCTGCTAGTGAGCACGTAGGTAACTGTGGAGTAGTTCTCATGACTGAATGTACTCCCATATCAACTGAAAATTTAATACAAGACATAACCAACTAACTCATTACCCCATCGGACAGTGAAAAGTTGCTAAATAAGTACCTAATTTGTGAAGTGTCTCTTGGACCGAATTTATGCTGAATTAAGAGGACGAATATGAATCATAGAATCATAGACTGGCCTAAGCTGGAAGGGACCTTAGAGATCATTTTAATCCAGCCTCCCTGCTGCCAGTATTCCTCACTCTTCAAGTTCTTCAGATATTATTGTTGGTAATTTTGCCTCACCGTTACACAACGTACAGAAATCACTCTGGTCCCGAAGAAATCACCATCTCGAAGCAAGAGATGACAGGAATTTGCAGAAAGAGGAAAAATTACAGGGAAACTGTGAGATCAAGATGATGACCACGGCATGCAGCCTCCATACACCTGATCATTATCATTAGGCAACAGGGCGAAAAGCACGGACTTCATGGAGGATAATGGCACTGCTGCGTGCGGGCTGATGGTGAGTTTCCTCCGAGAGCAAAGGATTGCCCTGGAGAAATGTGTGATTGAAAATGTAATGAGCAGGTGATGAAGGCCAGCATTATGGGCTGATTGGGGGCAGGAACTCTGATCTCGTTTGATAGAGGCTGTAAGAGGGGAAGAGCCCGTGAAAGCTCTGGAAAGTGAAAAAGAAGTGATTTGGTGAAATAGGGAGGGAAGAAGGCAAAATACATGGGCAGTACAGTCACAGTGATGTTGTCAATTCCTGTAACTAAACCACGGGGTGTTTGTAGAAGTCAGAGGAAAAATGATGTTGCTGAAGTGAAATAAAAGCTAGCACCCAGACATGAGTTTTATTCAAACCAGTAGATGGAAAAAGCTACTGCCTCAAATATTACACAAAATGTAGACAAAGTGTGGATGTAAGGCTTGCAGAGCTAAACATTGCCTGGATGAGAGACATCTGTGATAAGCAACCCACAATGATGATGTTTTGACAGTAAAGACATTTGGGACTGTAAGTTAAGAAAATTTCAACAACAATCTTAATCTGATGTCTAGACATTCACAAGGAGCTGTTAGAGGCCCATATTTTAATTTAGCAGGAAGGAAGCGTGCAGAAGATAGTTGAATGAGCTGTCACATAAAGATAGAGTCATTCTGTCCACATCTTCACTTATGGGATTGCATTTTACTGCCACAGACCTGGCCGTGCCCAGGCAGCATCAACCAGAGATGCTTTTCTCCCCGTCATGTTTCTGAGCTGTCGGGACTTCACTTTGACAAATATTCCAGTGGGAATAGCATCACCATGCCTCAGAGTAAAAGCACCTGCAATCATCTATGAAGTGCCTGAAAGATAAACACAAAGCTCTACTGTGATATTTGGCCTCTTTCTGGAGAGGACATCTACTTAGGTAAGAGTGTTATTAATTATATCCCACTAAAGAGTGAGGACGGCACTGGATGATAAAACCTTATTTTCTCCTTGAGTCTAACAATTTCACACTATTTTAAAAAGTAAATAAATGAGGCTGCCATTCTGAGAAAGGAGCCAAAGTTTATGGCTGGATGGAATCTCAAAGTTTCCTGTTCCCTCTCCCCTCCCACTAAAATAATGTTAGAAATAACAATCTGAATATCCAAATCCTAGCTAACTCTGTCAGTGATTTGTTTTGCTAAACCACTGTTACCTAAGGGTACGTATACTTTAAAACACGCTGAAATAATCACATGGCTCTCATGGCGTTTTCTGAAGTTGAAAGCGCAATGTAAGGGCTGACATTTGCTCTCTAGCAGAGCAGGTAGCAGCCCACCACTGTTTCCACAGAAGCCATCTTCTGGAGTGAGGACTTCCCATCTCACTAAGCTACCCTAGCAGCTTCTGATTAATGGGAAACAGAAGAGAGAAATTATTTTTGTTCTGTCATCGATCCAAGGCATGACAGTGCCCAACCCAGAAAACGTGTTGCCCTGGGGATATTTACTGTGATATTCTCCATTTCTGCCTGTAAGAGGACCTCTGCTCATTCACTCAGAATACTTCTGGGTGATACCTCATCCCTGATTATTAATGTGGCATTTACAAAATGCCACAGTCCCACATGAAATGTGTCAGGATGACAGCTTCACTGACTGAAATCTCCTTTTCTTACCCTTAGGATTCATATAATCTGGACAACAAAGATACTAAAACGATGAGGATTTGGAAGTTTAAGTACCTGATTTGTGAGCACAATTAGGTATTTACATTCCAGAATATCATTGAAATTTGAGCCTTCAGACAAAATCGTTGCAGAAAGAATGGCCTTATAAAGACAGATAACAAGACTCTAAAATTTCTACGACTATTTGGCAGGACAACCCTTTGCCCGTTACTTTCTACTCACATTATTATTTACTTCTGTCATCTCAGAAATCCATGCCCAGCTGCTCCTCTCAATGCTTTTTTAGCTGATGATGGTTAGATACAGCTCAGAAAGAAATTCATCCTTAAAGCTGCAAACAGAGGGAACATTGTTAAGTACCTCTTGTGCAATAGCTTTCCTCAGTTTCCCACCGCTTCCAACAATGATGCGATCACAGATGTCCTGCCTGGAGGAACCAGCGTCCTGTAATATGGACCTACTCCTCTGAGAAATAAAAAAGGTGAAAACAATTGAGTTCCTGGTCCAAATGGTCTGTCAGGAGGGAAGAGCTTTCCCCTTGGTATCCTCATTTCCCATAGTGCAAACCTGGTATTTATTCCTGTAAAAGTAGTTGAAGGACTTCTGAGCAAGTAATATCAGAGGGTTCCCATTTCAAGTAAATCAAATTAGGGAAATTTAAAAAAAAAAACAAAACCCCAAACAACAAAACCCAACAAACCAAACACAATTAAAAGAAATCCACACTGTGGACAGCATCTTAAATGAGATTTCTCGGACACATTTGCTGCTCTTCTCACTACTATAAAGGATTCTTCAAAGACACAGTGAAGGTTCATTAACAGATACTGCATGGGTGAAAAAACCCAGAAACCCACAGTTCATCAGCTTATACCTACACAGGGGGCAAACAGAGGTCTTGTCTACCTTAGCTACTCAATCAACAAAGGATTTTCTTCAAAAAAAATAATAATTACAAGACAGCAAGGATACTGTTCTGTTATATTGGATTATAGGGTGGCTGGCTTTGCTCACTCACCCCTCTCACAGCATTCCCTTTCAGCAGAGCAGTAGCATTCTCTTGCCTTTTCTTGGCAGTAACACAGTGAGACAGCCCCATATCGAACACTAGTTAAGGAAGACAAGAAAAAATGGAAACATGACTTTGCATTTTCTAGATAGATTAAAATTTCACTACTGGTTCTTTTTAAAAGCCTGGACACCATTTACTCTGTTCATTCTGCCCTCTGGCATGGCTAATGAGTACAGATAGCCATGAGCAGCAAACTGCCGTCTCCCTCAAGCAGGATGGATGCTCAGCTTTGCAGAGATGGAGCCTTTAATTTGTCATCGATGGGCACGTGGTGCTGGCAGAGAGAGCAGTGCTTCTTCCTCACCTTCACCCTCCTTTGCAGAAGGGGTCACAGGATTCTTGTGCTGACCTGTGGCTTACTTTTGTGACCGAAGAAAACTGGAGTGAACTAGGGCACTGACTTGCAACAAATCTCTGCAGGGACTTGCCAAGCAAGAGAAGATTTCTCTGAGTTCATCAGTTATGCTAACGTGCTCCTTGCTAAGCACGTGAAGCCAGGCATCACCAGCCAGCTCTAGCTATACCAGTTGGTGCTTTGAGTTCTTAATCCTACAAAGAGATGATTCCACTAATCTCTTGTTTCTCTGTCTCAGTCTTCCTTCCTTTTGCACAGGGGCTGCCAAAACAGGGCTATATGAAATGTTTATTATTATCTCTCTTGTCTCCAGGAGAATACGATGAAAGACAGGACAGAAGATGAAGCCAGCAGTTCCTCGAGCTACCCAGCTGAGAGAAGACCTGATGTTTAGCTATCAGAAATCTAGCCCAGGTAGGCAACAACCAAAAGTTGTCATATTTATAAGAGTAGATGTTGTAAAAGATAGGGAACAAAAAAACAACTGAGGACAAGAGCAATTTAGTCGGGAGGTACCTACAAATTTGTGTCCAAAATGTAACATTTAACATGGCCGAACAACAGCTCAAAAATGCACCTTTCATAAAGGCTCAAAACTTAAACACTGTTAAGTCTAAAAAACGCATTTTCCTGTATTTTGTTTTACGACTGCCAAATGCTGTTCATCCTTCTAATTCAATAAGCCAGAAAGGATTATAAAAAGAGGGAACAAAAGAAAGAAGCAGAAAAATTTGCAGAATAAGATCTATAGAGAGGCATCAATTTGTCTTGCATGGCTGAAGACGTTGCTGAATTACTATAAACATCCTCTCTTCAACTTTGGTATTTCTGAAAGGTTGTTATTTAACATACAGAAGACTCTTATATTCAAAGCCTTTTTTGAATTTTTTTTCTTATTACAACAAATCAGCCTGTAGATGAGAAAATCTCCCCAAAAGTTATACTTCCAGCATCCAGTCAGATTCTAAGCTCTGTAAGTGGCCAAACGACTAAACCTTGTATATGTTTCAGAATTGCACTCTCTAAGCTAATAAGTCACCCAGGAGTTTATGCACAAGCTAATGGAGTTCTATGTAGCCAGAAGTATCTAAGTATATATTAAAAAAGATTACATAGGAAAATGACATCTCATTGTAAGCATGATTCCCTAGCCCACACACACTGCACAGAAAAAGTCCATAAAAAGAAGAAAATAACATTTTATTAAACAGGAAAATAGTACCTTAGACAAACTGAGGAAAAAAACCAAAATCCTCAGCCCTCGAGCTTTGCAAAAACCTTCCACAGATTCTCCAGATTTCTCCAGAAAAATAAAAGCCAAGGTTTCATTGCATGAAGGACGCTGACAAGTTTGATTTCCTTCTTCCTAACTATCTTCAAAAGCAGCAATATTCATTTCCAATTTAGGTGATGGGTGTCAGATACAGCCAGAAGTGTGCTTTCATGTAAAACTCATCACACAAATCCTTGAAGCTTTCTGATTAAGATCTGTATATATCTGCCTGCTAATAAGTCAAATTACTCATCTCCCTCACACAGAAATATAAATAATTGCTGATTAAACACAACAGCCCTTCGTAATCAAATTCAAATACTGCTTTCTCAATATGAAAATTGTTTCTGACACAAAGTCATGTATGAAACAGGATCTGGTGTATTTCCACTCCAACCCAACAGAGACTTATGCTCATGTGAGCTGTGGCATAGTCTCCTCACACTAATTACATGTGCAGTAACTCTGCTGTTGGGTCTGAACTCATCTTTACTTTGAGGGTTTAGGTCTATATCCACAGAGAGAAGTCACTGCAGATCTGAACTAAAGCTCTGAGACTGTCACACATTGATGCAACATCCTTCAAAAAGATTCACCAAGTCAGGTTTCTGGAATAACAGGTTAGATCTCTGCAGCAGCTGAAGAGTGGAATCAAAAAGGACCAAATACAACAGCATTAATCCCCACTGAAACGTCAGAAGGCTGAGGAGTTTAAAAGGGAAACTTTTATTTGTACAACTGCTAATTGCTCTAATAAGAGGTAAACTATTTGTTGGACAGGAACCTAAGACTAAGAAGAATTTAGTGGAGGCTACAAGCCCAGCCATTCTTAGGACAAACGTAGCATGTGTTCATGAGCAGCTAGTTTCAACCCTGAAGCTGAATTCTTTTGTCTTCATGGAGTTAAATGAAAGGACTTATCTCCCAGATCACTTACCACCTAAGTGATGAGGTGATTCCAGGCTAGATTTAAAAACTGGAGTAGGTAAACAAAATTATATAAAACATATTATATTATATCCTTTCCATGGGCAGGAAATAAGGTGCCTAAACCCCACCCAGAGAGGCATCTGTGTAAGCTCTTGCTTGGCCCTTTGTTAAACCAAGTTGCTTTCTACTCCATATTCTGGCTTTTGTGTATTACGCTGACATCCCAGGCTCTCCCAGCATGTTTTACTGGAAGTCTGAGCATCTCATTCAGAGTTGTGGATCCAGAGCATTTTGGGATGGAGGAAGGGGACGGGACATTGCTTTAGTCTCTCTGGGAACTTGTACCTTTCACTTGTCTGGGCTTTTACTTTCCCATATAGACCTTGTGAATATTTGACAGACATTTAAGACGAATTTCAAGAATGGCAGATGGAAATGACAGTACAGGAGCTATGTTGTTATTCCTCATAACTAGAGCAAAGGACTCCAAGTAAAAGTTCTGGTATCTAAACACAGATGCTAATGACCTTGGGCAAACCATTAATATTTCTTGGCTTCCGTAGATCCACTTAGTGTGATCCAGAGTTTAGAGAGGTACAAAGGGGAACCAGTAACCAATACACAGATTAGTAAAACTTCTCTTAAAGTAGGTAAGACATAAGGAGAACTAAATGGTTTGAGACCATGAAATACCTGGGGAAAATGCAAGATGATTAAAAAAAAGAGATTTACGGCCTAGATATAAATCCTGTCTGATATATATTTTGTTTCATCACTGGAAAATTCCAAAAGGAAAGCACACATGAAGGAATGGGAACACCCTAGTTTGCTGCCAAAAGCTGATGAGAAGTAGTTCACACAGACATATTAACAGATAGAAGTTTACATCAAGACAACATCTCTGAATGCATGATCTCACTGGCTATAAAAGCATATTGCAATAGGGAGAGGGAGAAAGAACAGTGAGGAAGGATGACTGGAGGTTCTCTCACAAAGATGTTCAGAAATACTAATAAGACTCGCTCAACTCAGCAACTACCTTTGTTTGCTCAGGAGCCTTTCCTCGGTACACCAGAAAAATGTATAACCAGAGGGGAATCAAATTAGGAGAAATTTGATTAGATCTAGAGCAAAGAGCGATAAATGGCCTGTAAGACGATGTCCATCCACAAGATAGTCCATAGCACACAGCAAGCAAGATGTTTTGCAGTGTAAAAGAGGCAAGTGGACCATGTCAAGCTAGCTGGAGATAGGATCACGAAACCATCAGCAACTGTGTGCAGCTGCAGGATTAGGTAACCATCAGCAGTTACACATAGCTGTGGGGAGAGGCTCTTTGTTGGCTAAATTACCTGTGGTCCCCGTTATCTCTGGGATGAATTTGGCTAGAGGCCCAGAGCGTTTGGGAGATGTCATCTCTGCTTTCATCAGCTAAATGAAGAGGTCCTGCCTATTTTCCAGTACCTCGTATACAAAACAACTCATCACTATCCCATGGACTAGCTCCTCTCAAAACTCAGACCGAACCCGAAAGCATTTCTACGAGGGAAGAAGGAAAAATTGAAAAAGCGTAGATTGTGCCTATGAAACGCCATGTTATCCCAAAATTCGCTTGCTAGGTGCGCATTCCTTTCTGGTGGGCTGCAGACCTATCAGGCAGCTGAGTGAATGTTGGCCGAGGGAAACTCCTGTGAGCACCAGAAACAGAGAGGTTAGATTTAAAAACAAGCTTTGCCCAGGTAGAAACTGGAATTTAGCTTGCATTTTCTCCCTGAAAACATGCAACCTGTCTTTTCAATTCCACCCTTAAGGATTCAGACATCCCAAGCACACACTCATGATTTTGAGTGTCTTTCCAGTTGCACAGAGCCCTGTCAGAGGAGCCCACAAGTGGGTTCTGTGAATGGATGTACAGAAAAAGAGCTTGGGTCAACTTGCTATATCTGCAGGCCCCCGAAAAAAATTAATTCTTGTACTGATCTCTTTAGGAAATAACTATCCAGCATTCACCCATGGCTACCTCAGAAGACAGATGGCCCACCCAAAGAGCTGCAGAACATTTACTCCATGAACATTTCGACCATAAAGCCTTGACTGTTTATTGTAGAGGTTAATGAAGCTCTGAAGAGAACATGGTCTTGCTGAGATTATTGCTTCTGGGCACCACAGAGCACTAGCCATTCTTAATCCAAATGAATGGTATGATAGATAGAGCAATTAAAAGTGTTTTCATACAAGCTTTGAGACACAGGGCAGCTGAAACGTGACTATTTTTTCTATTCCCTCCATTTTACGAACATTATCTAATTGCAGTACCTAGCAGTCTCTGAATTCAACACTCTAAAAAAAAGATTTGCAGCTTACTGCTCTTGAGACACATTCTTAACGGGAAGCTCCTAAAGCAGCCAGGCTGTCACACAGCCCAGGTTCAGGCAGAAGCCAAACAATCCCCATCAGAAAAATTTTGCTGCATTTTTATTTATTTTTTTGCCTCAGCAGTTAAAGGTTATTTCTGAATGTTGTCTGGGAAGAGCACAGCTATTCAGAAAACTGCTGTTATCCAGTCCCCTTGGCAGCTCAGCATTTTCTTAAACCATCACAAAAGCTTTTTTATCCTACAGAGAGAGTTCACATGCATGCATGGCAGTGCATGTACATACACATATTGCTTGGTTAACTCTCTCACGAACATTTTCTCTGATTTGGTACAAGATCATACAAGGGGGTATCATAAAATTTCTCCAAGAAAGAAGTTTTGTTCTCAAAATGCACAGTTTGTTGTGTCTAGATGCACAGAAAATGCAAAAAAGGGAGGGGACTAGATGTGATCTCTGTTTGCAACAGTCTTGAGTTTGTTATTAAACACATAGAGAAAAGCAAAAAGAAATACAAGCTTCTGCAGTTGGCTGCTACTCTATCCTCTGTAAATCTCCAGTAATCTTTCATACTGCAGTTATATGTTCTTACCTAGAGAAATAGAATGGACATCTGTGGACTCAACAGAACAGAGACCTCTACCACATGCCATCCCAAATTTACAACTACACTCACTAAACAGGTGTAAGTCAGTGGACAGGAGGAAACTACATTCTTATCCTGGTGGTAGATTCTGCCTACTACTACTGGACCACTGAGGATACATCTTAAATTTAAAAGCACAATAAAATGCTATCATTGTAAAAAAATGAAACCCTTCCCCTTCTAAGTCTTGGCTGATATAAAGACTATTCTTTCTGGACTCCTCCAGATCTGACTAAAGGAGAACAAGTAGAGCAGAGTTCAATACTCCTACTTTCAAAGGGAATTTAAGTCCTGATGGGTGTAGAAGTACAGAAAGAGGAACACACCAACTTCATAACAAGCTTCTGATCCTGTATTACCAGATCTGAAAATCTTCAGGGAGGACCCAAGCCCAGTGGGAACAGACTTCAAGGAAGGAGAAGCTTGTGCCTTGGAACTCGCCTCAGGCTCCATCAGAGTCTTTGAATCCAACAGGGCAAATCTTGGGACTTCTCCACTGACGTTGTTCACGATGTCACAGTGGAATATGCTTCTGTTTGTCTCAGCTCCCCTGCTCTGCTACTACTATTTTTATCTTTGCTGCTGTCAGTCTTTTAGATGCCAGCTTTCTCAGAATAGGATTACCATAAACTTCTGAGTTACCATTTGCTTTAAAAGTTAACATTCTACAGCCATGCTTTAGTTTCAGAGTTGGCCTCAAAGGATCGTGTTTCCCCATAGACTGGCAAACATTGTTAGAGGAATAAGAGAGACAGGTTCAGACATTCAGGTCAACTTTTGGCTGCTCTACTTTCTAAAAATATTTTAATCTGATTTTCATGCAGAATTCTGAGGATATCTAAATATGAACCTACTGGCCCAACACCAACTCTTGCCACTGGAAAAGTCACTGGCTCTTGGTGTACATGGTGGATATCCGAGAGAAGATGCAGACCTGAAGCAGCAACAAAAATCTCAAGTGAAATATTTTCTGTGATCATTAGGTCCAACCTTAAGTGGAAATGAAGGCCATAAAATGCCACCTAGAGATTCGGTTCAGGGTTCGAAATTTTTCAGCTGAACCTCAACAACACCATCAAGTTTGGAGTGACAGAGCGAATGACAGGGAAATGCAGACCATCCCTTCCTGTGTGTATTGGCACCGGGCAGGAAAGGAATACAAAGTCTGCCCTGCCTATCCCATCCATCAGACTCACAGCTTCACAGTACAACAGACCTAGCAAGGAAGGTCAGCCTCAGTACATTGGAACCTTCAGGTTCATTTTCTTTCACAATTAAGTTATTTACCTTGGAAAAAGACAGTCCTAGCCACTACTTGGTGCATTTTCATATTGTTTCAAGCAGCAATGATGTAGTAAAGAGATCGCTTTGGGTATGGATTGCTTTAGCAGACTACATGGGGAGGTTTCCCGCTCCATGAGTGGCAGCATCATTCAGAAAACAAGTGGATACTTGTTTCCTTATCAAGAATGTGGAATTTGAACACCTGGTTTCCTTGAGTCATAGATTAACCAATCACATAGAAACAAGTCTGGGATTTGGGCTGAACATTGCTGTTGCTCTATGCTGTATTTAACTCAAACTCTCTAATCTCATATTTTATTAATAGACTAACCAAACTCGTTATTTGAGGGAGCTCCAGATACAGCAGCTTGTTGGCACTAGGTGTTATCTCAACAGCTAGAACACACTTTCAATGAGAAAATTGAATATATATATTTAATATTGCATTAGTTTTACATGGAGATTTCTCAAGGAGAGAAAAAAAATTAAAAAAGCGTGCCATTTCTGGACAGTGTGTTGCTTTAGAGGTAAATTTTTCCATTAACATCTCTTCCCTCCCTTCTTCCTGGCTCTTCTCCTTAGAATTTCTGGTTTTCTTTGCCCAAAGGTGTTGGCTCCTTTTCTCTTGCTTGGCCCTGAATGCATTGCAAGATTATTCCAAGTTGGTTTTGCACAGCCTCCTGGATCATGTTAGGAAAAGGTGCTTTAAAAGCATGTTAAAATAATGTTGTTTTTAAACAGAGTTCAGGACTGATGAAAGGCACTGGGCTGACTGAAATACCCAATTTGTTTCCATTATGAATACATTTCAGGTTGGCCAGTCAAAACCGTGTAGACAATGTTTATTGACATTCCCATGCAAATTACCTGTCATTAGCTTTTCCTTAATATACTCCTGCTCCAAACTATTTGTATCTTTCAGTTCCTTCCCAGTCAACCAGTCGTGTATCCTGCATCTTGCATGTGGAGGAACACAGAAGTGATAGACAAGAGTGGAGGTGTGGCAAAACAGACAGATTGTACACAATCTGCTGAGGTGCTCACACCTTCCTGCACCAGGGCTGGAAGCAGAGTAGAGACAAAGACCCCAAATGCAGGAGCATCTCTACACATATGTCCATCAAATGACTTTGGCCAAAACATAAAATCTTGCTGGAGGAGGAGCTTAATCTAAGCAGGAGGTAAAAATACAGGATGAACTTCTGCCCTGCTGTGTTATGCTCAGGGAACGACTTGCCCCTCATTGGTCTCACACAGTTAAGCCACAGTCAAGTCTTAACGAGACACTCCCACACATGAGGACGTAGAGCAGGAAATAATCCGTACATACAGCGTGCAAATGTAAACAAACATAACATCCCTCCCCAAAGCAATGTCACAATGCCAATAAAGATTCTACCTAAAACCTCCAAAAAACAAATGTGTTCCCTTCTGCTTTCTACTCCGGGTTGGGGGTTACCTCACTGCTCAGAGCTCACACCAGCTCTGACTTGAACTTGCTGCATTTCGTAAACAGAAAAGACCCAACGCTTCCTGAAGGCCAAGCCCCACAAGAGCCTGGGCAGGTTTCCCACATACACACAATACCCGCTGCAGGGCAACGCCTGCTCCTGGCCACCAACTGGCTCCTGCCGCGATGAGGGAAGCACAGAATCCCCCTTCACACCCATCGTTCTTTTGTGGGTATGTTGGTTCCTGGCTCACCTCCTCCCCTGCCAAATAACATAAACTTGAACTTCCTCCACGGCTGTTTTTTCAGCGTGTTTGACGGACTGCATTGTGGCTTTATTGTTGTGAATTGTTTGCTCATTTCTGGGAAGAGATTGCACTTTCCACGCCACTGAGATTACGCAAAGGGGGCAGAGCTATACAGCCGTTGGTCATTCGCTTCTCAGATGGGGATTTAATTAAAAAAACCTGCACTGTGCCAAAAGCTCTGCATTTCCCTATATTGCAAATTCAAATTGTTAAAAAGATTACTATCACCATTACAATTAAAACATGGTGTCTGCTCTCAGAAGAGGAAAACTCTGCCTCAACACAGTAAACTACAGATCATTTTGGAAGCATGAGTTGAAACATATACCATCGCTAGCCCCGGGATAAAACTTAGAGATGTGATAGTCTCTGGATTTCACATGCCATATACAGGGGAAAAAAATTATACTTTTAAAATATAACTGGTCCTTTTTTATGAAAATAAATTACAAAGACGCCCTCCCCAGACGATATCGTTCAATCTATGTGCCAAAATACTGGCTTCCTGACGTCTTTTCTCCCTCCTAATTCAAGCTCCACCAGGTTCCAGTACCATCAGAAGAGATATCAATCTCCCTCATTAATAGAAAACCCATTGCCATGTGTAGCTCTAAAATCAAGTCTGTATAGTGCAGTCGTAAAAAAGGCTCTGAATCTATATGCAGAACATTCAAAATTGACACTGAAGACTGTGATTTAAGGAAAGAACAAAAGTATATCCAGATCCAGTAATGTCAGCAAAAATAGTGTTTCTCCCACAAGATCCCTTTGCATTGTTCCAACAATTTAAAAAAAATCAGTGAAAAATTTTAATAATGCAAATTTTATCAATATCCTCCAAACTTAAACTTCTTGAGCCAACTGTAAATGAATAATTTTGGATTGTCCACTGAACTCATAAACACCTAGAGTTTCAGAAACTATCAATATGACCCAAATCCTACAGCAAACACCGTAAGGACTGGGATTATTTTACAGTGTTGATTCCTGTGTACATCTGCTCCCAACACTGTCTGTCTGAGGTGCAGATCTGAACTCCATGGTTCCATCCAGCTCTTCTCACTGTCCGTGAAGTGCACAATCTCACGCTGTCCACCCAAGTCTCAGCCAGCTAAGGGCTCCTTTTGGGCTCACAGGCAGCTGTGTTGCCAAAATTTCACACAATACTTAGTAAGAAAATGTCTTCCAGATAATCAGTGCATCTGACAAACAGGAAAAGGGTCACGGCTCTGAGAAATGGGTTCCCAGTGAATTCCCTTCACACACACAACCTTGTTCTCCCTAAACGAACAGCTGTGAGCCAGCTGAAATATAAGAATCTCTCTCCTCCAAACTATGCTCTCTATTCAGGGTTTAAGACAATTACACAGTTATTTTGTGTAAGAGAAGTCAGTCAAGGGGGAGAGACAAATGGTTTTATTTCTCACCCAGCTACATAACAGATTACTACGACCCTAACTCATCTGTCTTTCCAATATTTTACTTTCATTATAGGTTGGAAATGAGAAGTCATTTTTCACAAGACGGATCTTTAACTAGTTAGAAATTAAACTCCTCAAACTGGTGCATCCTGCGAAATGAAACATCCATTATCTGGGACCCGCGGCTTTGGTTGCACCTTATATATCATCACAGCACGTCCTTTTTCTAACACAACCTCACTCACCAACTTCCCAAATTAGAGTCCAGACACAAAGACAAGCAAAAGGCATGTGATACTGAGACAGAAATGTCCAAACCCAAAACCTAATTATAAAAAAAGGCAGCAAAGTATCAAAGCCTAACAGTTGTACTGGAGAGACACGGGGTTGTATCTCACAGCAACCTCATCCCTAGCCTTCATCATCCCCAGCCTTCTCCTCCTTGGTACATCCTCTGCTCATTTACTGCTGTCAAGCTTCTGTCTAAAGCAGCAAACACCACGTAGCCATCCCATATGGCTGGTCCCAAGCAAATCAAAGCAATTACCACTTCAATAACCAGTCTCCTGCTCCAAGATGATGTGACATTTCAGCCCCCACCACTGGTGAATGTCCCAGGCCCTCGGAGGATCTGAGCTGGAGCAGGTGTGCAGGTTGTGCAGTAGAGAGGGCAGAATTAGTGCAAGATTCTCCCACCTGAAGTTCCTTGGAAGGGGAAGGACATTATCACATTTTTACTTGCAGTGTGCAGAGAGCATATCACTTTGTCTTAAGAAGTTATCTTTATTTATTTTTTTTACTTCTTGTAACTGAGCTCTGCTTCATCTTCTCAGATCTTGGAAGCACAAGGTGGCGGCAATGGGTGTTTCACCATGACCTCACGTGTAACACATGCTACACAATATAGTGCAGATCTCTGCACTCAGCTGCTTGTTGAAATACAAAACTGGATTCTTAGGAAAAAATTCCACATTCAACATAATCAATGTTTCCATGAAGGATATTCTCACTGTACTCCTGTCTAAGCTGCTCTGATAGCAAATTTTCACCACTAAGAAACATTGAAAAAATAATAACAATTTTAAAAAAACCCTCTTTTCCACTGCTACATGTTAATGTTTATGTTTTGTGTTGTTTAGGGGTTTTTTGCCTTTCTGACATTGCAGTCAGTTGTTTGCTATGCTTTCCAACAAATGCCTGCAGATTATTTATTTGTTTCACCAAGTTGATATTATTGATAATCTCAATTTTTTCACTACAAGATGAACTTTTAAGACTCATTCCTCTCACTTCCCTTTCCGTCTTTACCCCTACAACTTCCTTTAGAGAAAGGGAAAACATCCTGCCTACGTGTTCCAGAAGCAAAAAATATTTCTGGTATGTCTTTGCGTACACCTGATGTAAGCACATCTACTCTTTTACCCACCACATCAAAGATTCCTCTTCTCTTCCAATCTCAGCTGAACACTCTGAAAGCATCCAGTGGTCCAGGGCTGCTTCACTCTCAGTTTAACAAGTGCTAGAGTAACTGCCAGTTGCTATTTATGAGACCAAAGCTCCAAATTAATTGCTTTCAAAAACTACTGTTGTGATCACCAAGAGCCCCTAGAAGTAATTACATGGATTTTATGATCAAATGTAAGAAGAAAAAAAATAAATAAAAATTAAAAGGTGAAAATTTTTGCACCAAGAGTTTTGATTCTTTTTTTTTTTCCACAGCCAAAAGCATTTCTAAGAGACACTGGCTGAACAATTGGGACCTTTCTCTCTTCCAACTTTTTATTTAGTAGAATTGCACAGCTCACCTAAAGTACTGTCAACTTGAGAACGTGGTGACTGACTTCGAATTTACTGAATAGCATGGTAGCCAGATTGACTACATAAATTCAAGGCTGTGCCCTTCTGAACTGCACTTACATTTATCTCGGCATCACACATCAGACCACTTTATAAACATGTTATTTAAGGCTCACAGTATGCCAGCAAGCACAAGCAGATGTTAGAGGCTGAAAACCTACTCTGCTGCAATTGTTTCAATTGCTGTTTTCATCCTCTATTTTACATCAGCAAAAATGGGAAATAACAGAGAAATGAAGACTCAGGAGCAAAGTGCAAGACTGCCAGAACAAAACAGAACCAAAAAATCCAGATGATAAAACACAGCATACTTATTGCCAGAAAAAGCTATCTTAGAATAACAGGGAGAATTGCTTTTGCAGCCCAAAGGCTAACTTCTGAGTCAACTCAAATAAATTCACTCCTTTACACAAAGATTCATAGCTTACACACCTGCACACACCGTGACAGCTTCCCTTTCAAAAGATACCTCAAACATGAGTCAAACACACCATTCAGTAAAACAAGAGGCAGGTCTTGGCCCTGATCTATCATGATCTTCTTTTAAAATCCTTCTCAGATGTTAGCACCGTTCACAGTTTCAGCCCACAGACATGCTGACAACAACAAAACGCAATGGTCCTGGTTCAGGACACGCTCCTGAGGAAGGGCTGAACTCCCTGCGTGCCCCAGGACTTGAAAGAGTTAGCCAAGCTGATCACTGCAGGCTGTGAAAGAGTTAGCCACGCTGATCACTGTGGGCTGTGTACTTAGAGCACAAATGTTACTGCGAATAATCTTCAAGAAAAATTTCTATTTTAAATCCTGCCCTCTCATTCAACTCTCCCTTTAAATTCCACTTTTTTTAAGCACCTTGCCATCCCATGGCACGCTGTTATCCTGCTGCTGGGTCTCCACACAATCCATCTGAGCTCCTGGGCATTTTTATGTTTATTGAAATGCATCATCTAAATATCATCATGAGAGCGTTACAATGAGAGCAAGGGCAGAGCGATGTTGGGAGGCAAGTGTGTTGTGGCTGCAGCCAGTCTGGGCTTACAAGACCAGCATCTGAAGACGCTCAGCTTTGCCAGAGCCTCCTGATGCAACACTCCACAGGTCACTGTGGGGTGTTGCAAGTTTCTAGCCTGTAAAAATTAATATTCTTCAGGCAACACTACCAGGCTCATTGAGAGACTAAATTCATAAAGATCTCTAAGGTCTCTTCCAGCCTATGTCATTCTATGATTTCAGAACAACACTAGCAGGGGATAACTTCCTAGACAGATAATTTTGCTAGACAGACTGAATTTAAAAAAAAATAAAGACAAAATTCTCACGATGTCTCTAGCACTCAATCTAGCTTCCTTTGAGTTTGTTCACATGCCTGCCAATGTGCAAATACTGGCTGAGGGGACTCGTAAAATTCACACACGAGACCAGGACCTCGACGTTTTATTAGAATTGGTTTTGTAAGGTCAAATCAATCGTAGAGATTCTTATGAGTTTCCACCAGTTAAGAAGCGCTAGAGGTGTTTGGGGTGCTTGGCTTTACTCTCCCAGTTAACACAACAGAAACCCAGTATCTGATCTTCCTAAAGGAACTGAGTCATGGTTTCAAAAAGCCCATCCAAGCTTTATTGCACACACCTGCACTAAACACTCAGAGGTGTGTTCCACATATATACCTTTGCCATCTTCTCAGCATCTTACACAATATACACTTCCCGAAAGTACGCGGCTGGCACAGGCACACGTGTTTGGAAGCCAAACCCTGATGCAGTGTGGCAGCACTCCAGGGAAGACAATTTACACTGGCTGAGTCTAACCTATATTTACCTGCTTAACTTAGGGCACCCTGTAACTCTCTGTGCTCATTTGCTGAAGCCTCATCTGTTGACTACATCACGGTGCTCGAACCTGCTAGGAAAACTCATTTTTAGTTCGTTCCCACTGAGTGCATAATCAGGTCTTTGCCTCTACTGTGCATAAGGGGGGAAAGAGGGAATGTAATTTTTTTTTTTTAAGAGGTGTGATGTGATTTTTATTGTATGACTATTCACCTGCTTTCTGTGACCTCCCCAGCATATTTAAGAGGGAATCTGACACTGGGACCAAACATGAGGCTGGGGGAAAAGTCAGCTAACAAAAACCACATGTGCTCAAGCATTTTGCTCTGCCTTGCTAATATTGAAGAGATTTGTTTTGCTCGGTAAAGCACTTGCATTTCAGCTCTGTTCTGCAGGGAAAAGCTAATCCTCAAGTTATGGCAATCCAGCTAGTTGATATGGGGAAGGAAGGAGGGTGCCAGAAAACCACGGGAAGGAGAAAGAAAAGATTCAGCATTTTAGCCTGACCTGACTCCAGGTTCACACGAGAAGAGGTGAAGCTGCAGCTGTCACACTGAAGGGAAATGCAGTCATTTATAAACCCAGGGAAATCTCCTGGGAAAGAGAGGCAACAGACACAGACAAAAAAGCATTTCTTAAGACTACAGTTAAAGGCAGGTTTTTCCCACTGTGTGAGAGAGCCAGTGCAGCCACACCAGAGTCTGGCAATATTCTCATTGCAGCTCTGGTCAGATTTCCTTTCTGCCCCAGCAGTGGCAGATGCCATCAGCTTTCTCTGAACGCTCTCTCTCGAAGACCTCCTCTAGTGTGAGAAGTTCCACCATCAAAGCACACAAATTCATCTCTTTGCAAGCTCTCTAGGTTCCAAAAATCTCATGGGAACAAGAATAGCTACTGTCCAAAGTGGCTGAAAAAAACAAAATCCATCTTGTGTTTCCTTCCCTCCCCCTGCTCTGAACATCACTTTCATTAGAGGTTTGACTCATCTGCTGGCTTTCGGTGAGCATGTGAAAATTTTTGTCTGTGCAGCTGAAGGTGGAATGGTCACTGTGAATATATATGATTGGATATTGGTATCTCTTCAGATATTTCAACACATCTCAGAGGTGATGGAGAGAAGTAACGTCGAGTACTCAGGAGGTTATCAACCACAGCAAACCCTTCAGAAAAGCGTTTGGTCAACAGGGAGAAAAAAGAAAATTGTATACCAGACTGGTCTGTGACCTACAGGGCAGAAGAACTCAAATTGCAAGATGGGCTCATAGGGAAGGAAAAAAAAAAATAGCTAGGAGGATTCCCAGGCTAAAATAAAAGCTATAGTTGCCAGCTAGTTTGTTCACATAAAATATCCAAAGTGGGTTTTCTGGTTTCTTTAAGCACATTTCATGAGGAAAAATAAAATTGGGCTAAAAATACAGTTACTTTCTTACTGCAGCTGCTTGGGTTCGTTGTTTCTGTGACCTGTCAGTGAGAAAGACGTGACGTGAATGCTCCTGCTTGTGCTAAGTGCCCTGGCAGCGAGTACTTAGCCCGACAGGGGAGCCCAGGGTTTCACCAAAGGGCAAATTATATCCTGCTAATTGAACCAGCATCATTTTAGAATCTCCCCATGAGCCTGTCAGTTTGTGCATGGGCAACCGAGAAGATCTTAATGGACCTGGGAGGCTGGAGCAAATGGAAGGACCAGGAAAGAGCCGAGAAAACAGGCCACAGTGGGAGGGTATCAAATCCTTTTGGGTTAATAACACACCTTCCTAGGATGCGAGGCAGAACCCTCGGACTCCGGGCTCGATTAGTTAATTACAAGAAAAAGAACTCAGCAAGGCTCCCTCCACACACAAAAGCTTTTACAGAAAGAAGGGGAAAAAAAAGAAAAAGAAACGAAAAAGAACCTCACCCTCCCCAACCAGCACAATTAATACATTTGCTGCAGCTTTCTGTCACGTTCCCTCACCACCACTCAGCTCCAGTTGTCAGCATCTGTCTGAAACGAGCCGCTCCGTGAAGCCAGCAGCTTGTGAGGAGAGGCGAGGGATAAGATTTCAGGAAAGGCTGAAGCCTGCCGTTAAGGGATTCGTCCCAGATAAATTGCCTGTCAGCTACAGCTGAAGTACAGTGTTGGCTGCCCTTCTCCTGGTGAGTAATAACGGGACTTTGCTGAGTACAGAGGTACCTGACTTCCATGGAAACCAAAGTTTAGTTCTCATGTGATGAGTAAAATGCCGTTCAGTTACTCATGAGAAGAGGTACCTACGATGAAACAGAAAAAGGAATTCAAAGGAGTAATGTTTCTTTTGATTGTATATAATCTGTGCTCTGCAAGAGTACAGACTGAAAGGCAACAGCAACACCCGGGTTAATTAGTGTTGGTAAAAGCCCCAACAAAATCAAGTATGTGCACAGAGGCAGTTCTTCTTTCAGAGTATTAGGAATCAGAGTAGGCAAAACAGATACAAATTATATTATTTTTTTAGCACCCCAGATGTACTCAGTGGAGGATCTGAGACACAGACAAACTAAATGATTTGTCTAAGATGAAACAAGGGGTTGGAGGTGGATCTAGTGTATAAATCCATATGTTATTTGAGCCTATTCAGTATTCTGACCATGCTTTCTGTCTCATATGGTAACTCATAAATAGGCTTGGGTGTATACCTCATAATACCGTTTATTACATACATACATCTTCTAGCATACGCAACCAAGCTCCTTGTGGGATTTGACTTCTGTGTTTAATTGGCAGGCTTGTTTGTGGAGCTAACAGGTGTGTTAGAAGTGAACAGAGAGCACATTCTCACTTCACAAAATATGTGCTGCAAACCCAAACCCGGGGAGCAAACACAAAACCATCCAGCACCATCCGGTCCCTCCCAGTCCCCAAGAGCCGGGTGATGAGCATCGTGCAGCCAACAGTCCACGATGCCCTCTGGCTGCCCACATGTGTATTCGAGGAGGGACTGAGCCATTTTGCACCATCTTTTCCCTACCCCTCCCACCTCTCCTGCTCAAATGCTTAATCCCAGTGAATAAGTAAGAACAACTTGCTGAATTCACTTTGATTGCAGGAAAAAGAAATGTACCGGAAGGAAAAAACAAAATTTGAAGCAAAATTGTGGCTGATGTGGTGTATCTGCATTACTGGCCAAATGTAGTTCCTAATTCCCTGTCCCTTTCTGACTGGTATGAGATGGCAAAGAGTATTTGACGTTGCCAGTCTGTGCAAACCTACTCCTTGAGTCAGAAGTTGCAGGTTTGTGATAGGGACTGGAGGGAAAAGTGTCTTCACCTTTTAATCGCTTCTTCCAACTCATCTTGACACTGTTTCCCAGTGCAAAAAAATCTGGACTGAGGGTGGTTGATTCAAAACTCCTTTAAAGGAAGAGCCACACTAAACCAGCTGGAAAATCCCCTCACCCTCACTTTTCCAGAATAAATTTTCTTTTGTAAATTTATTTCTGCCAAAAAAAAAAAAAAGAACAGCTGAAATTAAATTATCTCCATTGATTCAAAATATTTTCCATGGAAAATTCTGGGCCAAAGAAAATGTGACATCTCCAAAGCATTTATATGACTGAAACCTTCTCTAGCCAGGCTCTGATGGCAGTGATGCCTACAGGAGCATTTAAAATTAGTCTGGATAACAGAACTGCTGCTACTGTTGTTGGGAACTCTCCTACAGCCAAATTTATTTTACTCTCAGTATGTTTTTTCCTGACATACAGCCAAAGTCTACCCCTTTGTTTCACTGTTAAACATACCTGTATTTCTTTGTACTATTCAGTGTCTCCTTTCCTGGGAGTTTATGCCCTCATTAATGTGTTGTTTATTTATTATCATGAATTAGAAATTTAACCATGGCAGTGTGTGAAAAGTATTGGGAAAGCAAGATAGAGCTTTATCATACGTATTTTAAGCCTCATGTCTCAGTCTTGTTGAGAGGTACTTTCCCAACTAAACAGTAAAGATTCCCAGTCTGACATAGTAGCTTTTCAACAGACCCAGGAGGCAAACCAACATCTCATGAAACCTGGGACTATGTCCTACTACATAGGACAAGATAATACACTCCAGGAGGATTTTTCCCTGTGCAGGACTCAAGTTCTTTTTTTTTTTTTTTCTCCCCCTTGAAAATAAGCTGCAGATAACCGGATAAGCAGGGTCCTATTTCCAGGATACAGGCCAATGTACTTGGAGTTGCTCCAGTTCCTCTGCTGTGATAAACTCATCTTAGATTAGCCCCTCTGCACACACAGCACGTGAAGAGAAATTGGGTAGTTAAAAGCAAAACAAAGATAAACACCAGTTTTAGAAGGTGCCCCAGCGCTATCCAGGATTGCATTCCACATCATGGTGGGTTGGTTGATTTTTAGTACACATTCACCTTTTTGCTGAACTGCCATTCAGGAAGATCCAATTATAAAAAAGAAATCAATGCATGCTAAACGCACACAGGAACCTTTTCGCAGCGGTCCCAGGCTAGTCACATCTTGCCAAGATGGTATCATCTCCAACTACCTTATGGTTGTCCAAAGCATACTGCTGGTTCCAGATAGATTACAAATTCCTCAAGGCTCAAATCAACATCGTCTAAGTTTGTGCGGATGCCAAGAGGTTTCTTACATTCAGCAAACTGTGTCCCTCAGACAGAAGCCTGACCACACTCTTAATCCACCACTGCAGCCCCAAGCATTGTTTCTTATGGGATGGGCACCATCATCTGTCCTCAATGCTCATGCACATCAGAAGACACTTTATCCCAGGGAAGGACTCGCAGGACTCAGTCCACCAGGCCAGTCTTTCCTGACACTGATTTTCACAAGGGAGTCCTAAAACAAGGGTAACATAGCGGGGCAAAAAGATCAGCATTCAACAATTGCCAGTCTCACAGGTGTTCAAACTCTCATTCAAGAAAAGCATTTCTCAACTTTTTTTTTTCAGACTCAATTAGAAAGCTGCACTCATTTTTTCCCTGCCTTTAGCAATTCACTCTGGTTTCTCCTTCCAAGGTAAGTTGCAGCATAAGCTGGCAAGCTTAGTTAGCAGGAACAAAAGCACGCTCTGTGATCTGAGAGGGGTTTGGACTTGCAATTTACTCTGCCCACCACTACAGAGAAGCTCTCTCCTGGTGACTCATGTGAGACTGAGAGATGTTCTCTGCATAGGAAGAGTAGCTGGTATCTAAAGTGCTTAAAACCATAGGATGGCACCAATCCATTGCGCAAATAACCAAGTCACCAGACACCAAGAAGAGATTTGTCACAGAGGTTGAAGTCTCCTGTCTGAGTTTCAGGAACAGCTGCATGAATAGAGTTCCTCAAATGCCTCCATCAGCACACAGAAACAGTTATTTGCTTTTTGGCTTTCTAAGAGGAATGCAGTTAGTTTTGGCTCCTCAGCCCTGTCTGCTGGGTGAGGAACTTGATGAGGAGCAAAACCCAGCCATTCTGGAGCAGCACTGCCCCAACCACCAGATAGACCAGCCCTGGAGCCACCTTTGTTCCTGCCAGCCTGCCCCAAAGGCAGCTTCCAAGGTCCATATACACATAAAAACTTGGGGAAGGTACCTCAGTGTAGCAAGGCTGTTCTGGATGCCTTTACATTCTCCGTGAAGTCCTTAGGGCATTGGTAGCCTAAGGATTTCTTCTGCAAATGGGACCCTTTTATGGGAAAGTCTAGACTTCCTAATGACCTTGGAAAAGCAGCCAAGTCCTCATCCTCCTCCACCTCACCAACACCGCCTCCAGGCTGCTGTCGCTGTCCCGCTGCCTGAGGAGCCCTTCTCCTCCCGCTGCTTCCACATTCTGCAGCTGCCTTTGGTCTTCACTGATGCAAATCACTTTCTTCATAGACCTTTCCTCCCCTGATATTCCTTACCTGTGCAGTTAACACAACCCTTCCACGCCTTCATCAACAAACTTGCACCATTGGAGGTACCATATCTTGCTCTGCTGATCAAATATCTTTAGTTTCTTTTTCTTTTAAATACATAAATTCAAGTAACATACATTTCCTGACTAATTTCTACAACCACCTCTTAACATTTCCCCTTTGCCAGTATTTACTACACAGTCAGCCCAGCTTCCACTGCTGCTTTCCTCTCCAAATAAGGCTCAGCCAGAAACTCCCACCACTCCCTCCATATACCTAGGTAGGTTTTAACCCCCTTTTGGCTCCTTGGCAGCACTCCAGATCCATTCCCCAGTGCTAGCAAGAAGACAAAAGCAATTAGAATGCAAAGAACACCTTTACAACTTTCCCATCACCACCATCTCCTTCCTTACTCATGGGCTTCTAGCACAAACCACATAGAGCAGAAGAGGTGTTGTGGACAGTCTCTTTGCACATGTACAACCTGATGGCATCCTATTGTAAACCCTTCCACAATGAGTGGTCTTGACACCCACATTTAAGGAAGGAGGAAGCCCTCCCTCCTCCCTCTCCACACCTCCTTGGCTGTGAGGCTCTAACCACACACACAGATCCTCTCTCTCCACCCTTAACACCTGCTGGACAGTCCAGTTCAGACCAAGAACCCCGTGTTTGACTTGGGCATTATTTAATCAGAGGCTCAACTTTGTTTGTCTCCTCTGGTGCTGACACACAGCTGTCTCACATTATGTTCCCTAACAAAGGCACCTGAAGCCTGAAACAGCGTCTGAACACCACACAGTGCTCTCTTTTCATGATGGCCTAACAAAAAAAAATTCTCAGAGAATTTCTTGCTTGCAGATACACTTGGCCATTGCACTAAGGAAATTAAAGCAAATAGAGCCAGTCTGTCAACTAGAACGCTCTGCCTGCTGCCTGCTCTGGCTGCTACTTTACGTGGGTCTTAAATTAAATGTCAAACAGTGTTTGGCACAAGAGCCTCTGTGGCTGCCCTTAGAGAAAATCTGACACCTTCACTAACTGTTTCCCACTGCTCTCTACTGCTTGGCTAGGGGTGGGGGAAGTACAGACTGTCCCAGAGCTCCCTGGTTTTTTCCTTTAGTTTTTTCCACAAAGACTGCACAAAACCAAAGACATTCTCTTGTGTTTAATCAAAGAGACTGCAAGGGGTGCAGTGCTTAGTAGCATCAGGCACAATTTGGAGCAGAATTGCTGGGTTTGGCTTCCTCGCACTTCTACCCACCTTAAACTGACGTGACAGACATCCAGCAATGGTCTCTCATCCCTGCCCACTCCAGTTTCAGTCCTTCTGACTCTGCATTTTAGCATTTTTTAGCAAAACAAAAGTGTAATAGCACTACTACATGAAGCCACATCCTGCCCCCTTGCATTGTGAATACACCTGTGCCGGTGAGATCCTCCTGCCACAACTTTCCCATCACCTGGCTGTTCCTGTCCACTGCATCCCCAAAACATAAACCATGGTGAACCAGGCACAACATGCTGGAGACCTCCTTGTGAACTGGCATTCCCTACTAATGCTAGGTTAGGAACAGGATTGTCACTCACATTCCCACGAACTGGGCTTCTAGGCAACGATCAGGTTATTACAGCTAAACAGAAATGACACCTGAGCCACAGTAACTCTCCATGAGCACACAGGGAGCCAAAGGGAAATGGAAATGGGATTGCACTCAGCTGAGACCACCCAGGCTGCCTGCACTGTGCCAGTCTTCATGCAGGGAAGAGTCTGTTCCTCTCTGTCCTTAGCTCTTGCTATTCTCCAGGCAGTCTAAGCAAAGATGCACTATTCCCTCTCTCCCATCAGGAATCACTGAGGAACAGAAAGCATCTGGCAAAAGTAAATGTGTCTAATTCCTACACGAGGGAGGAGACTAGGCTGCCCCAGCACCAGGCACTGCAGGACTGTGGCTTGCCTGTACCCAAGGCGGGCAGCCCTTCTGCCAGGGGAGAAGGTGAGAAACGTGCAAAGAGGTGGCTGCCATTTTGCTGCACATGGAGCGTTTGCAGCTGCAGCAGTCAGTGCTTCACATCCTCAGTGCCAGCAGGACCAGAGAGCCCTGGGAGAGCTTCGTTTTCTTTCTACCCCTCATCCCTTCAACCCTTGGGTTCACACATGCAGCATCATCTCCACCTCATTGCCTTACTCCTTGCAAAAGGTTCCTGGCAACATCACCGAGGACTTCAGCTCTGCCACAGTGCTCTGGGAAGTTTACACTGAGCTTGGAGTGATGCTGTAAGGGCTGTGAGAAGATGAGCCTTTCCCATGGACTTGTTACTATTCCATGTCTGCACCCAGCTGGAGCCCAGAGCTGCAGAGAGGAAAAACAGGAACCAATGTTTATTGTTTTAACCCCTCACCTCCTGGAAAAAAAAGAAGAGTAATTGCCTGTGGTTTGAGGTAAAATTTGGACAAAGGCTAAAAGGAAGTAAAAGGGAAACAGAGAGAGGAAAATATGAGGGAACAAAGAATGGATATTTTCTACAGTATTCCAACAAAACTGTATTTCTCTGAGTCCTGCATTGGTCACACCAGCTGACAGAACTCATACAGTGATGGTGGTGCCAGATCTGTCTTGAACGTGTCCCTGTCCCTGCGGAAGCAGGAAAGAGCGCTAGAGATGGGAAGGATAAGGGTTTCCTCATTCGAGGAAACTCATGCATCAAGACAAGAAATCCATGCAAAGCTAGTGACATTCAGAGGTTCAAGAGATGTGTGAAACCAAAGGTGCCTGAAGGCATAAGCATAAGAAAGTGGCTCCAAACTCTGCATTCAACACTGTAAAGAGGGAGAGGCCAAATGCTTGAATTAAGCAGAAATACAGCTACGTAGTCAATAACATCTTTCACCTAAGCTTCTTAGCTGATATGTAAAGTATTACACTCCAAATCAGAAATCCGATACCAAAAAAAATATTACAATATCCAAAGGTTCTCCAGCAAATTCCTGGAGCTGAAGAGGAAGCGCAGACGTAGATGCCAACTGTGGGCATTCACCAACACTTTCCTGCCAAGGACAGGCTCAAACCCCAGACCTTCTACTCAGAAATCTTTTGCTGTAATAGAGATAGCACAAGCATCCTCAAGCACTACAGTGCTGACTGGAAACTCAGTAGAAAATAAATTTTTTTTTTCTCTTCCTTCTTTTTTTTTGTTCCTCTCCCCAAGCAGTGTGTCGCTTTCTGTGATGTGCTCTGCTGATGGGTCAAGCCGAGCAGGAAAGACTCTCAGTACTTCCTATGCAAAAGGGAAGCCTAGTGGGATAAAAGAGATGCTCAATCTTTTTCTCATACTTATCTCTCCCATCCTATTTTCCAACACATAACTGCTTGTTCTGAATGAACTCCTGAACTGCGGCAAGACTCTAATTAATTTCCTATATGCCCCTGAAGCCTCCTAGAGCTTAAAAGCAATAGGCTCTCAAAAATGATCAAAAATAGTGATGGGGAACTTCCATCGTATGCAGTACACTTATCTGCAAGCTGCTGTGCAATTAAAGTGCTGCCTGAGTGCCACAGGAACCGAAAGAAGCGTGCCATTAGCAGTACCCATCATACTCAGCCTCAGACTGGACCCAGCCTGTTGGACTGACACAGCTTATGTGTCCCTTTGCCTGGCTAGCTGACCAAGCTGCTGGTGGCCACCTAAATGACTCCTCTTTGGAGAGAGCAAGCTTTTCAAGAACCACATTAGAGGGGGAGGGCTTTAAGTGCGCAACGTAGAGGGTGGTCTACATAACCTGCCCCTCCCCACCTTCCTAATTCCTTCTTTTAGTGGAAAAGACCATCTTGCCTCCAAGTATTTTGATCAATCAGTGACAGACACCAACACACTTGTGTTTTCCTCCATAAAATAAGTTACCATCAGAAATGCAATGCAGGAAAGAGCACTCCAGCAGCATCTCCTGGCAAGCCCCACCTCTGCGGCTACAGGGATTCTCTGAGCAATGCAGCAATTTTCACATCCTATTTCCACGACAGCAGTGAGCGGTGTTGCGCAGGCAGAGGGTCACCACTGGAATGCAAGTGTGGGCAGAGGAAAGTTTGAAAAGGAAAAAAAAAATGTCTCTCCCGCCACCAACACTGTATCTGATAGAAAAGAAAAACAGGAAGAAGGATGCCAGCTGTTTTGATAGCTGTTCTCGGTTTAATGTTTCTTCCAAGGTAAATATACTCTCCTAAAAGAACAAGACTATAATAGAGTCTGTGAAAATTTGCCTCCCAAACCACTCAAAAACCCAAAAGCACTGTGTCCTGCAGCCAGGAAAGAAAGGCAAAGATAGAAAATGCTGCTTGAGGTCTACCATATATTAAGACCTGACAGGAGAAGAGACATCCCACACAGCGGAGGGAGAGTCATTGCAAGAAGGGCCAACAACAATTACTGAGGTGATGTCTCAGTCTGTAAGACACAGGACTGGAGAAAAGCTTGGAGAGCAAACTCACTCGTATTTTGCAAGAGAGAGCTCACCCTGATCGTGTTTCAGCGTGCTCCACAGGACAGTTGGCAACTCAGCTGGACCAGACTGGCAAAGGTCCACCAGCATTTTTACAGCCTTGCCCATTGGCACGGGCCAGCCAAGAGCTCGGCCACAGGGACCGAAGGCATTTAATGCTGTGTAAGGTCAGCTCTTCACCACTGGAATGCCAGACAAGCTCAGAATCCAAATTCTGCCCTAGCACCTATGGGCAGCAAATGATTTAACGGGAAAATGCTAATCCCTTTTAATAAGATGGCCTTTTTGGTCTGTACTTTACTAGTTTTAATGAGCCCACCTGCAAGGCTTGATTGATTTACTTGCCTGGTGCTCTTAGACTCAAATTTATTATAATTAAGTTGTTAGTCAAAGAATCTTGCCTTGCTCGCCATCTCTGGGACCTCAGCTCATTATTATTAGCCTCTCACATATATCTCCCCCATCATTCTGCATCTAGAAATTAATGAAAGATTGGCAAGGCCACCTCTCTCCTCTCCACTCCCCCCTCTGCATGCTGTCCCCACAATGGTTACTTTGGCAGGAGAGGGGCATGAGCAAATGGAAAGACAGGACACAGGACGGGTTTCTGTGCGAAAGCGAAGCGCCTGACTCACAAAACCACTTGGACCGAGGCGAGCAGAATGAGGGCAGCCTTCCAGCTCTGTGCACTGCCCGCTTTCACGGCACTCGAGGGCAAAGAGCTGAGTGGATGGTGACGATGCGCAGAGTCCGGGCAGATCACTGTGGGCTGGAAGAGGGAGGACTGGAAAGTCGTGCTTTTTATTTACTTAATCAGTAAAACAGCTGTTTCGCCCCCTGCCCTTGTCTTTAGAATAATGGGGCATTATGCTCGCAGTGCAACAAAGGGACCGAGCTCACATGGTTACATCACATCACTGTGCAGCCAGGGCTGAAGAATCAGCTCAAGAAGAGCCAACAACAATTGTTGAGGTGATGTCTGTGAGGAACAGACCTAGAAAAGATGTTGGACAGAGATCACCCCTATTTGTGAGCTCCACCAGAGGATGGCAAATTCAAGCCTGTTTACATTTCTTTTCGGTCCCAGAGCCTCTATCAGTCGGGGACCACCTGATATGTGTTTCAGCCCCAACCCCACGGCTGCAATACCAACAGAATCCCTTTACTTCCCCACTGGCACCAGGTTTCTTCCACAGAACCAACAGGAGCATACGCTTATCACTGCTGGGCTCAGTTGGGAGTTACTCGGCTATAGAGGATATGTGACATCCCAATTATAAACTCCTTTGTGCATACACTGTATTTTTGCTGGTCCCTTTGAGGTATCACTACCATCACGCAATCTTAATCTCTGATTAGGTTTCTTAGACATTACAGCAAGCAAATTAATTATAAAAATCTGCACAGATGTAAGCATGTGTTAAACACCTTTTAATGTGACTATTCAATCTTTCTTTTTCTCTTCCCTCATCCCTTGGAGATGGGGTTGGAGTATCTTGTCCAAATTATCTTCCTTTTATTTCCACCAGCCTGGAATTTTCTCAACAGTAGTCAGTAACGAAAGTACCACCCTTGCAAGGAATCCAGACACTGCGCTGCTTTTAGCTGCATCAGAGAAACAGCCCCTACACACACAACTCCTTCCAAGCACTTGATAAACTCTTCAGTAGGGCCTTACTACTACCACAAACAATAAACCAAAAAACCAAAACCAACCCATAGCCTTTTGTGAAAGATACACATACGTTAAGGCTACAGCCTTCTTTCGGAGACATTTGCCCATCTTCCAACTTGGCAAGACACAAGCCAGCTCCAAAAGAGAAGTTTTGTAACTGGATTATCCAGTGCCCTCTACAAGCTTATAAATTCTGCTCCAGTTAACTATGGCCAAGTGGCATTTGATCAGGCCAACTCACAGCAGGTCAGTTTGGAGCAAGGGTCAAGCAAGCACTTGCTAGGAGGAAGTGGCTGGGTAAACCCTCTGAGCATACTCTGAAGGCAGATTAAGCCACAAAAGGGCTTGCACAGTTCATCCTGTGAGAGTCTGGTAGGGAACAAGGTCAGAATACATGTGGATGTTAACTTAGCATGCAGGGGCCAGACCAACAGGTACTCTATAAAGTATCTGAAGGAATCAGATCTGGGGAATTGCCTGCAGAGGTGAGAAGCTCAAGAGCAAGAGCCCAGGCTGACCCCAGCCCCTAACATTCTGTGACTCTGAAGTCCCTCACCACATTTTTAGCTTGGACAGACTCCTCCGAATCCCACTCTCTCTTCTGCGGTCTAGCCATGGGGCTACATAACCATTTTTCTGACCCTAACCGAGGCAATATATTAATGAGATGCTCTCAGTCATGATTAAGTCTGCAGACATGTTTATGCACCCTTCATGAAGAGACGGAAATGATGGGAGTGAGTCATGACAGGTGACGGAATGATTCAGCCATCCATCCACCCGCTTTCCATGAACTGTATCACTTCTGACTGCAATAAATTGCCCATAGAAAAATAATGGGCTGTTAAATTCCAGGGCATCTCTCAAAGTCAGGGACTCATATTTCTAGGATGATATTTTCAATAAGCAGGTTAAAACATTTGAAAATTTGGAAAAAGAAGTGCTCCCTTGCATTGGGTTTAAATGTGCGAGGACTAGTGCTGCTATTTAACTAATTACATTTCAGCTTTATGGACTCCTAAGCCAGTCCAGCTCAGAGCAGGCAAAGAAACAGAGAGACACACACCAATGTATTGCTAATGAATGTGGACAGGCAAAGTTCATGATCAGACTTAACTATCACACGTGTTAATGGCTGGAAAAGCTATAATTATGTGTTCATTTCTGTGCTTTATGAGATGTATTTACATGTTAATGACTAGGACAAGTACAGGAATCAGTCTAGAAATGAAAACGTTTCTGCAGAGAGGTAGTGAAGGACAACAAGGCTGACTGTTATCAGCAAAAAGGAAGAAATATTTTACAGTCGATTATGTGATGAGCATTGTGGATTTCAGTAGCTTTTATGGCTGTCTCTTCTGATTCAAGATGAGATTTTGTGAGCATGCTATAAAAAAGTAGTCACAAGTAATTAAATTTATCCTGACTGGTGTTAGATGGACTGGGAATGACTGAGTCTAGGGAAGGTACAGGCCCAAACTTTATTGGAGTTAACAAGGACTCATGGATTTGCAACGGAGTAGAAAAATCTCCTTGGTGTTTATGAATGAGAAAAAAACCCAGAAAGTAATCCCCTGAAAACTATGATGGGTGGTGGTTCAAAATCCTCTTACACCATACTTGAGGCATATTTTTCAAGCTCTTTGTAGTTATGTCCCAGACAAAATGCAATCTTGCTGGGATAGCCTGCTTACTTGCTTGGGTCAGCTCCTCATTTTCCTGTCAGGAAAAGCTACCAGGCAGTGCCTCTGTATTTTGTTTAACAGCATGTTCTACTCAAGAAAGACCAGCAGAAAAGGTCAAGGTGCACCTCATTCTCAGCTTCATTAAGCTTCACTTACCGAGAGAAAAGTTTTACCAAGGATACGTCCGACCAACACCTCTCAAAGTCCCTTAAAATCTTTCAGCTTATTTCAGGGCAAAGTTTAGCCCTTGCAGTTATTTCTTTGGTGAAAGCTTCCCATTTCAGTAGTGACTTTTGCCTGAAGTCAGCACTTCCATCTAGCTACTGTCCTTGCCATCCACCACTGTCACTGTTTGGTTTAGGTCCAATTCAACAGCAGAGATTTTCTTCTGACTCCACCACTGAAAGCAAAGGCAACACTTATCTGCAGCAATACTTTATTTCTATTCTGTAGCACAGGTCCTACTGTAAGCCTGAACCATCCCCCCTTATAAGATATTTTCAAAGCACACTTGAAATCCCTTTAATCTTACCCTGTTGAGAAATAAAGTCCATGCTGTCTTTCCCCAGCTAGCTGAAAAGCATCCTCACCAAGAGAGTTCATGTTAGTCTCCCACAACACATGTAACTGAAATATGCTTTCAGAAAGTTGCTGTATTGATCTCTCCACTGATAAAAGAAGGCATGTTTAAAGACATTTTTTACTGCTGACATGACTGCACAATAAGCAGGATAGGGTAAAAAACATGTTCTTTCTTGCTAGCAGACAAAGAGAATCCCTTGACTACTCCCACAATGGAAAAAAAGCAGATACTGATGTAAAACCAATGCATTAATCATGTTTGATTAAGTAAGCAGACTTTGCTACTGTGCTGGCCACATGTCATTTGTGATATAAACTCTCTGGCCTGGTAAAATGAAAGCTAAATTGGGCTAAACAAGCAACTCTGCTTTTTGCTTTCAGGCAGATCCAGTGGGGAGAAATTCTGTTAAAAGGAGTTGTTTATCTTTCCAACCCAACTGAAGTGAGGTTATATATTTGTATTTACACATAGGTATGTATTTGTCTTAGTGATGGACTAAGTTGATGACAACAGTCCAACTGACTATACTGAACTGACAAACAAAATAAGCATGGGAAGTAGAGGGAAGGATTGAATCCCATCCTAAGAAGATCTATGACAGAACAGGATCTCCTCCATGCAAAATAGAGATTGTGGCAATTTTGAGGTCAGATGCCCAAACCATACTGTGCCTTTAATTAGTGCATTTATTTTACATTCTCCTATCACCTTAAACTGCCCAATTAGAGCCTTGACTTTGACAGATCAGAGCAACCCGGTGTCTAAACCAGATGCAGATCAGATTCAAAACGAAGGAGCTTCTCTGCCCACAGACACATTCATCCTTACTTCCATGATCTCCACACCCATGGCACCAGCAGAGAAGCAGCTTCCAGTTCACACTCAATGCCATGACCCAGAGACAAGACATCCCAGCTCTGTCTGTCCAGCTTCCCATACCAGTGTCCAGGCTTTGAGTCAGGGCTGCCACAAACACTCCCCCTCTACATCTTCCAGCCCTGGGACAATGCTAAAGGCTCCAGTCCCCTAAGGTCAGGGGGAATTTTCTCTTGGCTTGAAGGAGTCTCACAATCCTCAGCAGTGGGAGAAGAAGCTGACATGGAGAGAGGCTGACCAACATAGGATCTTTTCTTCCAAAATCAGCGGCCAGTCCTTCAAAGAGCCACCCATGTCTGGCTTCTCTTTCACCATTGCTCCAACATTTTCTCCCTATTCTCCTCCACATGTACACTATAGCTTAAAAATGTATCATCTTTTGATTCAAGGCCTAAAGAATTCCAGATAAGCATGCCTACTTCCCTGTGGAAGAGACTTTCATTGTAGCAGAAAATTAAGCTATTAACATTCTAATGACAAATTCACTTTTCCTTGAAAGCATCTACCTTTTTCTCTATTTAGACACTTGGCATCATCTTCAGCAGAAAGGGTAAAATGTTACTATTCTAATTAGGAATTAACCTGTGGGTACTGTGCTCCAGTGTAAGGGATTTTAGCTATAGCAGAGAATGGTGAATCAAGAAGCCACACTTTAACAGATGGACAGGTGAAAAGTCTTCCTCCAGAACCTGGAAGACTGTGTTCACACATACTGGTCTCAATTATTTCTGCTGTAACAAAGAGAAGTAACACTACTCAGCCAGCATAGTGGTTTAGCTAATGAAATAGTTCTGGGCATCAAGACAGGTTGAGCAGAACAACAATCATCGTACAAATAAATAAACCTCTTGGGGGAAAAAAAGCTATCCCAGTTTTGTCATGATTAACAGATAATTTCAGCTTCTCTGTTTTTCCACCCTAAATTGCAGGTTTGCTGGCTATTTTGTCCCCTCTTTATGTACATTCTGTTAAATACTCTTAGAGATGCAAGACTAGTATCAAGCTTTTCTCCAGCTCCCTGCCTGCTCTCCCCCTCCTATTTCTACCCTGCTAGCATCTCCCTGGGAAAGGAGCTCTGATACCAGGCTGAGAGAAAGTCAATAGCTGACAGCAAGGAAATAATCTGAGCCATTGATCGTCACTTCAGGCTTCAGATTCAATACAAACCAAAGGGGAGACACACGCTTATAAACACACACACAAAAGCGAGTGAATATATTAAGTCCTGGCATGCTACAAAGACTAGGAATTGCTAATGTGATTAATGAGCATGAAATACTGAAAGAGACGCATCCAGAGAATGAAGAACTTGCATATTGAGTCAGTAAAAATGTATTTCAAAAAGCAGAGTCAGAGAATGAAATATTCATCTAGAAGGATCAGATTTTCTATCTGAATGTCTAAATTCCCACAGAATATAAGAACAAAGAGTCTAAATAATCTCAGAGCTTGCCTAATTGTTTCATGTCTGCCTGAAGGCAAAAGTAACCAAAAGTCAGTTTTGGCTGATACTCATCTCCTGAACCAAGCTGAAGTCTCTTACCAAGTTCCTTACAAAAAAAAAAAAAAAATCTAAAGAAAAGAGTTCAGCTCTGTGAAAAGATGTTGATTGCACATTTAAGCTTGCCAAGGATGCCCTGATCCTTGGCAACAGATTTTTCCTGGAAAACAGCTACACAACCCAAGACAATGTGACTCATTTTTGAAGATATTCCCTCCTTCTATCATCAGATTCATCTCTTACAACTCCATTGTGCAGATTTGTATCTAATCCACTAGTGAGGCCTTTTATTTTATATAAATCTCATTTTTCTATCAGATATTTATATAGAATTTCAGCAGGCCATCAGAAGATGAACATTGAGACTATTGACTATACGAAGTATTTTTACAATTAATTCACAGAGCATCGTGAAGAGTCCCAAGGATATATTATGGTCAGGCAATATCCACCAGTGGTGAAGATGAGTAGATTTTTTTTTTTTTTTACAAGAGTAAGGCAATTTGATGAGGTAACACTCCACTTAGATACACTCATATTTACTGAGCACTAACAAAAATATATGATTATTGAAATGATATAAAGCATACTGAAATCACATCCATCATCCTAATACACATTGCCTAATTATCAGACACTAATTTTCAAAAAAAGTGGTGTGTAAAGGACAACATGTTCTGTCCATTCTTTAAAAGATTTTTTCATATGAAATGTCAGTCTAAATATTTTTTTACAGCATAGACAAGACAGGATAGCTTTAATATCAGCTGTAATTATTATCTGTATTTAATACAAGAGGATAGTCATGCTTTAACTGGTGCATAGAACTGGTAATGATTATTACTAATGATTAACTCTAATAGCCTAATTTATAAAATGCACCATGAAGATACTCCTGAATTTGGGTCCTCTATTAATTTGGACCATGACCGTAAGGTCTACACTAAATTAATCAGTGGCGGACATATCCGGAAAAGCCCAGGGATTTAGCTAAACAGTTCCAATACACATTAAGTCTTCATTTAAAAAAAAAAAAAAAAAGTTTCTTCTGTGAGACTCCCTAATTCTTCCTATGATAAAAAGGAAGAATAAGCACTCCTTGTTTCTGCAACAGTATTTATGTAAGTAATCATACACATTCTGATGGAAGTTCAGACATAACTGGATTTTGAGCAAATATTTTGCCCTCGAAAGGGACACTGCTGGCAGCACGTAAGGAATCATACGGGGCAAGCAGCAAAGCAAGGTGAAATCCCGCAGAGCTCTTCTGTAGTGCCAAGGGATGTAGACATGCAAACAAAAAGCAGTCCAGGGAGGCTCTGGCACATTCTCAGCGCCAAGTCAAGGTGCTGGTCCCAGTGAGGAAGCCTTTTGGGGCTCAGGATCAAGTCCTGCACTGAGCTTTGTGGTCCGCCACGGACGTGCTGCTCTTTTCCCTCCTCAGCCTCAGATTTCCCCCTCCAGCAGAGTCTCTAGCACCTGCACATTTCAGATAAATCTGGATACGAGCCTAGCCCTTTCTCCTGGAACAGAGAGATTCAATTAAATCCCACTTTCCAAAAGGATCTGTGCATGCATCTGTGTGTAACTGCCTCACCTGTGCTACAAATAACACCTGAAATTGAAAAAGATCATGAGTGATATTCTTGGCAGCGTTAATCACACCACTTTATTGACATCAACTTGTATTATACTGATCTACACCATCTGGTCCCAAATCTAATTTGCTTTTCACTGTCTACTTGCCAGAGGTTTACTTTCAATATTTTTCTGAGCTGGTGGAATGAGAAAAGGCTGGTCTGCTTCATTTTTAATTTGTAGTCCAGCTCCCTCCTGTCAGCTTCACTTCGGAGAGTCCTGCCTAGCATAAAGTTGCTCTGCTTCTGATGCAATCAAGACTTATTTCTCCCAGTTATAAGAAAAACAACATTAAAAAGAAGCAACTGTACATTTTCACAGAGCAGATGCTCATATTTTGTGTAAGAGAAAAGGATAACATCCCAAAGGTCTAGCATGAGACACAATTTCCATCCCCCTGATCTTGGCAGCTGTACGTTATGTTTGACTTTGACCGAGCGTGCTGGCTTCCGTGTGCGAGACAGATGTTATCTGATGCAGCCCTTGACACCACTAACCTTATCTGTGGGTTGGACCTTATGGAACAGGTGGGATATCCAGGCATCAGGGATCCATTTCTGAATCACTGTCCTGGGAATCCAACCCCGAAAGGGTCTTGAGCTTCAGGAGTCTGAACACAGTTCCCTGTCTGTTCATTTTCCAGAGTTATTTCAAATCTATGAGTCCAGTATTAGTTACCAGACTCCCAAATTAATGCCTGCCAGTTTACCAGCCAAAAAGAAACTCTATCCATTCTCTGTTCAATGCAACAGACAGCTTAGAAAATGGTTCATGTGACCAATTGGTATTCCTCACGTGTGAGGTGCTAGGATTAGGTCCTTCTATGCATGTCTGAAGAGATTACAAGATAGTTAAAACATATTAAAAATTCAATTTGTCTCAGCATTTCTTTACTAAAATAATGCACAAACCTTCTAGCTACAGATTTTGTAATTGTTAATTCCAGAAGTAAGTAGACCTGTTTTTCAAGGCTAACTCCACTTCTTTCTTACAAATCTCCATTTTACTTTGGCTACAGCTATGTGAGATGACAAGTTTATGATCCTCAGTGAATTCCAACTGTCCTCTGTAGGATATTATTAGCCCTTTTGTTAGCCAAGTCTTTCCTGTCAAAATGAGCTCATAAGAGTTTAAGCAGACTTGATCATCTTTGTTAAAATGAGTTAAAGTCACAGGAGCAACCTCATGATGTGCTGGAGATAGAAACCTCTTCAGCTCACACACTTCAGCACAAAATGAGCTCATAAGAGTTTAAGCAGACTTGATCATCTTTGTTAAAATGAGTTAAAGTCACAGGAGCACTCTCATGATGTGCTCTATGGCAAGTAGCTGGAGATAGAAACCTCTTCAGCTCACAGACTTCAGCAGAAGAACAAACAGAGAAAATGAGTAGTTTTGTGGAATTTTCAGAGCACGTTTCACCTCCCAGTTATATGACTTACCTTGCAGTTCATTCCAGCCTTCTGCTTGCATGGGATTGTTTCCATTTCAACACAGCCTACCAAGCCAAACTCTGTCCCCACCACCACTCCGTCAAGAACCCATTTAAAGAAACAGAACCACTACCCTCATAACCCTAGACATGCTGTACCGTATGATTTGTCTTTACAATAACTGTTGTAATGATAGGAGTGCTTAAGTTGGGCATCAAAAGTCTTCCCAAGGATTAAGATGTCAGGATCAGCACTCTAGGTCATCCATTCTGTACTAAGCACCTCTGTACCGTTTCACTGTGGTGTACTGATCCTGGACACTATCACGGGCAGGGAGATCCAAAGCATGGCTTGCACTTTTCCCAGCATGTCAAACATGCAGGGCTGTCTTTCCCAACATGTCTTCACATGGGGCATCCTATTTTACATTCAGGAGACATGCACAGCAACTGAAGGCTCATTTCCTCGCTCTTGGCAAAGCCATCAGTTATGGAGCTGGCCAACACGCAACTCAGCAGTATATGAAGTGCTAGAAATGGGAGAGGAAGGTGGGTAGGATGGGTCTGAATGAATTACTGGGTTAAAAACAGCCTGTGAAGACACACAGGCCCAACAACAATTATAATCCTCCCACCTGCTGTTGAGGTGATGTGCAGGCAACATCTTATGGCAAGACAAGCCATAAACAACCTCCTTTAAATGCAAATTAAAGCAGGACATGAAATGAGGGAGCTGTGAAATCCTGCCTGAAGATCCTCTCTCTCCAAAAGAGCATTTACAGACTACCTAGCTCAGGAATCTAGGCATGACAGCATGAACAGGTTCCTTGGTCTGTCCCTCACCTGCTCAGCTAGCAATGTCACTTTTAATGTAATACCAATTCTGTGGAACATGAAAGAATGAATGATCATATCCTACAGTAATAGAACCTGATTAGTGGGATCATTGACTTTAGCTTGTCTTCAACTCAATTACTCATGCCTCAGCTAAAATAATTCCTAATCTTTGGACCATCTACCAACTGAGGATTACCCAATAAACTCTGACCCTATTAAACAAGCCCCCCGCCCCCTCACCAGGAAATTTTTTTTGACATTTTAGAACCATCTATGTATTGCTCTTAACCTCTAAGTTTAGAGGCCAAAATGAAGCCTTTCCAAGACTACAGAACATACACTGCTGTGATTGAGTGAAGCCTTCACTGTTGCAAAGAAAACAGGTCAAAAATCCCATGTCAGAAAGGGAAAGAAAATACATCCAGGGAAATCAAAACCCAAGAGAATAACAATGACTTGAAATTGGCCTGTCAGTTTTTTCTTGGCCCAGCTGAATAACATGTGCCCTGAACAAGTATATAGCAACTATTGCGTAAAGCAAACCTCACATTAAAACTCCTGAATAATTAGCAGCCTGATTAATTATCATCTCCATTCAGCAAGGTACTTAAACAGCTGAGCAATCCAATCAACCTCCCTAGGACTACCCAGAAGATTGACGTTTAGTGAACATGTGTTGCTAGACCTTGTTGCAAGGTTTTGCAGCTAAGACAAAGTCTGTAGGTTATCTATCCATCTTCCTGGGCTCTCAGTCATGTGACTATTTGGGCATACATGTATCTCTACACCAGAGTATTGCCCTTCTAGTCAAGTAGAATAGATGTCCCTCTGTGTCCAATTGGAAAAGAAAGGAAGAAAAAGTTGATGAGGGAAAAATTTGTGGCTGGAAATATCTCAGCCACTCAAGAGGTTTATCCAGCAGCAAGGAAGATCTATGGTCTTTATAACCCTCTCTCAGAGGCAAGATTTCATTTTTAGATTAAAAACTTCAACACCCACTTGCTGTAAGTGAACAGCAAGTTTCTCCCGCAGCTAAAATTGATAGGATGCCATATGCTGTAAAAGGTTAACACCAGTGCTATTGTAATCCTTGGCCACAACTTTCATTTCCTTAATTTGCTGACACAGAGTAATGTAGGGCTGTGCTGTATGAAGAGAATACTAAACAATCTGAGCTACAAATTTTCTCTGAATGTCTAAGTTGACCTTTGAAGCTTTCAATAAGAATATAATTTAAAGGGGGGGGGAAATTGTTAACATGGAAATGGAATTACAGAAACAGGACAAAATTCATTCCTTTGACTTGGTATCTGCTCATGTTTGATGTCAGCTATATAATTATATATCATAACTCGAGTAAAAAAAATAAAATATTTTGCTCCATGCTAAGACCAGGCCACATGTAAATGGTTTATTAACTGAAAAGGAATTGGCAGCACTCAAGCATTCAGGGACAGGCACAATCACAGCACTTTGTTAATGATCTGACAATCCTCCCTCTTGCACACACAGGTCTGATTTCTCATTTAAGGCTCTTTTAAATTACTCTGGGAGTGCAAAGGAAACTTTGAGGGCCATTTTCACTTACATCTACCCCACAATGCTATGTATTGCTAGAGGAGTGAAATGTGTCTCTGTGTACATGACAACCTGGTTTGTGGTATTTTAACACAGAATAACCTTCAAGAGGAGCTGCCAGCACAAATGAGAAGTGCTCCCTCCAATCCCACAGCCAGCCTTCTCAAAAGCAAAGCAGCAGAGGTTTCCAAAACAGGGATTAAATATGCCATATAAAAGGTAAGTACAGCTATCCAGTCCATAGTGGTGTTCCCCAGGGCTCAGTACTGGGGCCATTCCTGTTTAATATCTTTATTAATGATCTGGACAAGGGGATCAAGTGCAACCTCAGTGAGCTTGCAGAGGACACGAAGCTGGGCAGGAGTGTTGATCTGCTTGAGGGGAGGAAGGCTCTACAGAGAGATCCAGATAGGCTTAATTGATGGGCTGAGCCAAAGCAGCAGTTAATAGCTGAATTCAGTCACTCTTGTGCAGAAAAGACCTGCCTTGACAGCAAAAAACCTTTTATCTTTGTATTAGTAAAACCTACTCTCTTAGTTGCTTAGGTCCTGGTGCTTGTCTTGCACCACCAGTTGTAAGACCCAGAACGACTCTTCTACTGTTTGGAGATGTTTTCTCCCCAGTCCAGCCTGCTGCAGAAGCAATAGAGAATGCACAACTCCAAGCAAGATGCTCAGACACCCTTAACATTTGACTTATGCAGGGGTCCCCATTTTGTCACATCTCCCCCACACCACAAGACGCACACGGTAGCACTCAGCTACAGCAGGTCAGCGTTCACCATCACAAACTCTCCAGGTGCTCGAAGCAGATGCCATGAAGAGACAGCTCCCCTAAATCCTCCCAGCCCTGCAGTGAAGTGTGGCAAGACAGCTTTTAAAAGCGCTACCAGAGTACTTAAATGCACCACAGCTCGCTATAGCAAGTCTGGGTTTTTATGGTCCAATAATGACAGCTAGTTTTCTGAAGGTCAAATTTTACATTTTTTATTTTGACTGGTGCCCTGCCCAATATAAAGACACAGTTTTATTAATAGTTTACAAATTAAACACTCAGCTTGTTCTAGGAAACTATACAGGGTTTTGCTCTATTTTATCCAGAGAGTGACATTTCATCCCAGAAAAGGCCAGGGCAGCATCCCAGCACAGAACATCTGGTTGGCTAACACAATGAAGCACAGCACCTGCAAACACGCTCAGTGTTTTCTTTGTAACTGTTTGTCCCCTGTCCACCTAAAAATATGGTTTTAGGCTGTTAAAATTCCTGCCTTGCCAAGGGAGTCTGAGGTGATAATGCAGCCTGTTTGTCTTGGAAAGTGCTCGTTTCTGGGCTGTACACGGCTAAGCCAAACTTTGTAAAGGGTGAAAGGGGGAAAAGGAGGTTTTCTTCTCTCTTTTTCCTCTCTGCCTTTTTTTTTCCCCCCTGAGTCCCTGCAGCTTTTTAGACATTCTGCTGAGCGTCTAGTGGGATTGTACCGAGCCAAACAGCACAGTTAAGAAAGAACAGAGATGGATTGCAGCAAAGTCTGTGGTTTGAAATCTATCATCCAGGGGCTAAGGAAGTACAAACAAACTAATAAAAGTAGAAAATTATGAAATCCTGGCCTTAATGCCAAGCAAAATTTCTTAATTTAAGGCTCTCCTAAATGACTGAAACTGCCACCAAGTTGGCCCTGGGGAAAAAAAATCCCTTCTCCTGCCAGACCCTTCATTTGGAAGAGAGAAACTCCAGGATCCCAGCCAGCCTAAGGTGTTAGTGGGGGAAGGAGGTTTCAGGAGGAAAAAGGCTGGGGGAATGCAAAAACCTTGTAAAAAGTCCTGCCAAAAGAGAGGTGCAGGATTGTAGCTGGAAGTTTGAAAAATATTGAGTGGACTGGTTTGCTGGCCAAATTCTCCACCAGTGCATACAGGCTGCAAAAACTACAACAGGACTGAGTGCTGAAAAATCCATTCAGTGGCCTGGAGCTTCCAGGAGCCCAGCCCTGGCTGAATAGGTGACCAGCACTGGGATGTGCCACAGGCTGGGTAAGCAAGGCATGTGCAAAGAGGGGAAGAAAGGGACAGTGAGGGGCATGGATGAGCCAATTGCTGTCACTGCTCCACTGCTGGCAGCTCCTAGCCTCGTCCCTTGACGGTCACAGCAGCCAAAGACTACAGTGTCAACCAGCTCTTTCTTAGTTTTATTTTCTGGATTGCAAGAAGCATTTTTTTTTTTTAATTAAGGAATAATGGAGAAATAAGCCCCTCTTGGTTTTTTTTTCTTAATATATTACATGAATTTCATCTGAGAACAGACAACAGCACGGTGAGGATACTAGTGTCTGACAGCATCTTTCCAGTGTGTCCTACTGACAGACCACACCTGAGATGCCATTTCTCCACCTACCTACTCTGCTGCTTTAATTAACCTGTGGGCATTGCTGACACTTTGTACCACTGAACACTTGACTCAGGTGTTCATTGGTGCTAAGTGTCAGCAACTCTGAGTCAGTGGTGGCACAATGAGATTTTGTTATAAAGGGCATTGAGGGGAATAAAATGCCACGCAGGATAATTCCTCCTGACTCAGCCACCCACTGCGTGGCCTTCAGCAAGTTAGTTCATCCCGTCATAAGTCAACCTAGTTGGAAAACTGAGTGAGAAATAGAAATGCCACTGGAAATCAGATGCTATGTTTCAGTTGAGATTGTTCTTAATAAACAATTAGCCAAGCATGTTAAATAAGACAGCAATTATAAGGTTCCTGAAGAAGATAAAGCTTGGCATAGCCTTCACTCATGAAGAATCCAGCTTATAAGACAAAACTACTGAACGGAATCTCAAGTTCAAGATATCCCTATGATGGTGACTCCTTCCTCTTACACATGCAATAAGCCTGGACACCCCTCTGGTGAGGCTGTGCAGCTGTGCTTGCCCAGGGGAAGAGGACTGGCTGAAGAGTAGGACCTGCACACACAACCATTAGAGCAGAAAAGAGCCATCACTAAATCATAGCATGGAGTAAGAAAGGTTCAGGGGCAGCACAGGATTACCTGGAAGATAAACTGATCACTCTGTGCATCCCAAAACTCTGACATGACTTGCTTTAAAGGGAAATGTGGGGACTCTGTTACCTCCAGGAAAATTTATGTTCACACAAATGAGATGCATTTCAGATTTTTCACCTTCTGGATTCTCTCACTCACCCTGCTGATCTCTTGGACAAGAGCCAAAGATCATTATTACCATTTTCAATCAACACAGATAATTTGGAAGGCTATGGGATTGTATCAATCCTGTAAAAAATAAATAAAGAAAATAAATGAGTAATCAAACCATACTGGTTTGCAGAAGTTAATCACACTTCTGGGACTGCATGGGGCTTTCTCCTCTTATTCACATGGCCTTACTTACCTCGTACTCCCTAACACAGAAGCTGCAGCTACGTATGAATGACAAAAGTTTCCCCACACATACATATACATACACATCTGCCTCATATATGCATACCTCTGCCAGCACAGAGGGGTGTGCAGAGGTCCCTGCACCTACCTGTAACTCAGCAAAGCATCCATCCCAGGGTTTCAGTCCACAGCAAAACTTTGTCTCTGCTTTGTGTTGAGCTCTTCCATGTGAACGGAAGATGAAACAGATTTTCAAGTGAATGCTTACTTAGGTTGCCAAATGTCACTTGAAATTGGATTCATACCACAAATTTGCAAAGACTCCACATCTCACTAGCCTGTCTCAAGCACTCTTCTAAATAATTGCAGATAAAACAAGGCATGGTCAGAGCTGAGTGCCAAATGAGTTGTGACATCTTATTCTTGATTAAAAATAGCAGTAATTGAAATGTGTTTAGCTTCACTGGAAGATTCTGGGTTGGCAGCCTTCATGAGAGATTCAGCATGGGCAATGAAATAGCTCAGTCATTAAATTCCCCAGTCCTTCCTAGTGTGCTTCAAACCTACCCTAAACAAACCACGTTGTTAAAAACAACAAGATCCATTTAACGCAGTCCTTGGACATCTCACAGATACTGCCGGACAGAGTGTCCGTTAAAGAGGACAAAGACAGAAAAATTGCCCTTTTATCTCTCTTCATAACCCCGCTCTTTTTCTCGCACTTGCTATCTTCCATTCTTCCTGTCCCCTCATCCCCAAGAGGCAGGAGGAACTGTCTTTTCATTTTCCAGCTCTTTCCTGAGCATATCTGCTGTTTGTCAAGCACAGGCGTTAAAGTGTAGCACTCTTTTGTCTTACTCTAGTGAACGTGTTGTGGAGGCTTTATATGAAAGGTAAGTACACGTGTGCATAATACAGTCATTTTTCATAGTAAGACAGACATGATAATTGAATAACATAAATCAGATATCATTAATTATATGGACAGATTCCCCAAACTACTGGCTGAAAGAAAGATGAAGGGGAAAAAATAGTTATCCCTATAACAGAAATGAGTTAATGATGTATATTTCCTTCTTCTAACATTTTTCAAATCACAAGTTTGCACAGAATTGGTTTTGACCTGTAATTGAACCATCCCTCAGCTTCCCAGGGACAGAAAACCTAGTTCAAGATTTCTCACTGCTTCTTCCTTGTATTGTGAGAAAGCTAAGAAGCCTTGGTTACCCCTAGACTTTACAGTACAAATACAGAAAAAATTGACTTTTCCTGACGCACAGCATTTGCAATCCAAGCAAACTGAAGTAAAAGAAAGCAATTGTCATTAAATTACCTCATATAAAACGCAGTCTGAAGATGTAATGAGTGGCATAAATTTAAGAGCATCCACTCTCACTGGTACCATTCTGGTGAACTGACTGTATTTTAACTATTGAGTCATGTCATTAAGTGTGCCACACAAGAGAAAATCGCTAGCTAAGCCGATAAAGAAAGATATACTTACACACATTTCCAAATGCTGTAATAAATATTCAGATGAGTGACTATAGTGTTATAGCATAATAAAATCACATTTTTGGTTAATGTAAATACATATATATCTCTTAACTGCAATGTGACTATCTACAGATGCTTAAGCAGATAGATGCTGTAGGTATTTTTCCTGATGTACCCAGGTGTGGGTTTTGGCAAACGGTCAATATGCGGAGCTTTAAGTTTCAAAATCCCTCTAACCCGCATTATTTCCACTCGTGATTTTAGTTTTCAATTTCTCAGCCAGAAGAAGACCAGCCAAACCTTTAAATGTACACTCCTCAAGATGCCTCATTTCTGTTATTTTACAGTGAGGTATGGAAATTAATAAACTTCTGTTTCTGTGGGAGCCATCCAGAGAGAGAAAGCTTTCATATACTAAGCCTTAGGCAAAGCCACCAGACCAGGGTGGAATTACTAACAAAATCTATGGGTAAAGAGACAAGGTGGGGCAAGAAGATCAGAGCCTTCAGTGTTCACTTTGATTCACACTGTCTAAGGTCAAAATCTATTTCCACTGCTGTGCTGGACACAAATGTCAGCAGATGGTTTGGCATTGTTGGGACAACAGCATTTCAAGGTCTCAGCAGCTGCAGGAGGTACTCATGGAAGGATTTGTCTCCCAGAGCAAGTTTAATGATCTTAATAAACTGTAATGCAGAAGAGGCAGAGAGGGAGAAGTTCACAACCAGCACAGTGGGATTTCTGTTGATAAGATTCATTTAGGAGGGGAGAGTCAAGTAGCATACATATCCATATAACTCCATAGGAGAAAAAAATTGGATGAAAACAGACGAGCAGAAATCCCTGACATGTTATTGGTGTGTTTGGTATTTCCCAATGGATTGATTTTGTTAAATCCTTTCACTCATACCACCCAAGTGACCAATGCACATTTTGGAGTGCCCCCATATTGGCCAGCCCAAACTGAGACAGAGGTAGCCAAAATCCTGCAACAGCAACCAAGGCCATCTCCTTCAGCCAGGAAAACAATAACATGCACTGCCCCTGGCCTTCTCACCCCCACCTCCTATGGTCCCATTCTAGACCTCAAGCTCTTAATGCGGACCCGGAAGATCCTGTGATAATGCCCAAATGCACTGGGGTATGATTCCTCCATTGCTTCTTTCATGGGAAGAACGATGTGCGTATTAAATGATCAGTAATCACTATGCAGACGTAAGTACATGAGCAAGTCCATCCAACTCCAGTTACGTGATGTGCAAGCTAGCAACGTTAACTACTCCTACGTTACACACTACTCTGTAACATTTAGCACTAATAGTGTAATAATAATGAATAATAATTAATTCCACTGGCTGCAGAAACACTGGAGTGGCACAGATGGTAAAAATATTTTCTCTTTCCCCAGGCTTGTTAACACCTGCAAATATACCAAATTGAAAACCAATGATGACATTAGGTCCTAAAAGACCTAATTTTTCTGATTCCAACTGCACAAAGAATGAAGCATTGGACAGGAAAATTCACAGTTCTCCATTTTCCGATGGTGCAGGAAAAAGATTAAATAGAGCCAGCAGTGAAATACTACCCAGGCCTGTCATTTGACCAGTAAGGAATGCTGATATTTGCAGTGATCCTTCAGGTCTGAGCTTTCTAGCCCACTCGTATCACATTCCTCCTGAACCATCTGCCTTGTTCCCTCCAGCTAAAAAGGGCAGTTGCTAATCTACTTATTCAGGGCTGACAACGAAGGCAACCAAACCATGCTCAGAGAGAAAACAAAGGGCTTTCAGCTCAAAGACCCCAACGTGGCACGTTAGATACTCTTGGAAGGCATCTGCAGCTCTGGCTGTATTTACAGAGCTGCTGAGTGTTGAGGGCTGGCTTCCTCCTGAATGGGACCCAAGCATCGCGGGCATCTGCTATTAACGACTGAGCAGAGCGAGGGACCTGGAGCGGACAGCAGGGCCCAGCGGGGCAAATGCTCAGCGCCAGGGCCGGGCCGGGACATGCCGAGCTGAGCTGTGCCATGCCAAGCTGAGACAAGCAGAGCCAGGCACTGGCTGCACTTCCGAGTGTGCGGAGCTTCAGCAGGCGAGGGAACCGGCAGCTTTCTCCCCGTGGGTTTTCGCGGCCACTTTCAGTGGGATGCCTGGTGCAGTAAAGAGGGTGGACAGGGGTGTAGCGGCTGTAGCAGGGCAAATTGATTTTCTGGTTATTTCGTGCCTTATTTCAGGCTCTGAATTACTTCTTGGGCTTTAACTGGAGCGGCGGGAGCACACGAAGGGCCCAGGCTCGGCACTGGTTCTGGCCCGGGCGTCACGGCTTCGCAGCCTGAGAGCGCTGCCGGCGGCGTCCGAGGTTGGCTGCAGCTGAGCTGTCACCCACAGCAATAACACCCCAGGTACTGCGGAGAAGGAAGACTCTGGTTTGGATAGAACAGCATAGAATCCTAGAATGGCCTAGGCTGGAAGGGACCCTAGAGATCACCTAGTCCAACCTCCCTGTCATGGGCAGGGACGCCCCTCAACTAGATCAGGCTACTCAAGGCTCCATCCAACCTGGCCTTGAACACCTCCAGGGAGGGGGCAGCCACAACATCTCTGGGCAATTTATTCCAAAGTCTTACCACCCTCGTACCAAAGAACCTCTTCCTAAGATCCAGTCTAAATCTATCATGCATGATTAAAATGAGGGGAAAAAAAACCACATTAGGGGTAGAATCGAAGCCCTGAGGTTTTCTTTCGTTCTGCCACTGAGCACATTGAGGTAAACACTGTGAAAGTACATAATTGTTTTTAACAGTGGATCTTAAAGGTGTATTTTGGGCCAGAACAACATGCAAAAGGTACTCTTGTGTGTTTTCAGTGAAAAAGTTAAATTGACTGATAGCATGTAGTTACACTCGACATCTAGGTATGACTTAAAATTTTTTGAACAGCATGGATAATTGAGCAGGCAGTGCTTGTAAAAGTAAATATATTAATTTAATTATGGGCCTTTGTAAATAACATATGCCATACAAGTGACTTATTAGATGTATTTGCTCTCCTAACTAGTTAAATTCCATGACAAAGGACAACAAGGAAAATGCAGCCAGCTGTACAGAGATCTTCATGTCAACTACTGTAACATGACTGATTCTGTAATTAAAAAAAAAAAAATCACAGTTCAGCTTTGCCCAGCTTAATACAGTATATTGTAGCAAATGTGACTTTTTTTAAGGGGTCTAATAGTAGTTCCTAGACACTACAAAGTAAGCACACTTAGCGTTATTATGTGTTTAAATATTTTCAGATATATTCTAGGCTCTTCTTTGTGAGTGGGGTGAATTTTTGTATTGGCGTATTCAACAACTGTTAAAAACACCTAGCAATGCTGAATAGTATTTGAAACATATATTAAAAAATATTATTTAAATCTTCGGGTACTGAGAAGCAGAGAATCTCCCTAAAATTGAAAAGGTACTGTGAACATTCTCTCTGGAAGTATAGCATCTTCAGGAAGGTGTGTTTTAATTTTCCTCCAAACAAGAGCACTTAGCTAAAGTATACTTAAAAATTCTTCAGGGCCCAGACCTAACTCTCGACACCAATGAATGCAGGGATGCATATTTGTGTTTTCAGAGAAAAACAATGCCACAAAGACTTGTAGATTTTTAAATCAAGGCCTATATAGCATAAAAAACAGAGTTACCATAAATAGTAGTAAAATGTTAAGACCTCTTCGAGTGTTTCCTTTATTTCCCAGATGACTGGTTAAGTTTCCTCATTTGTCTCACAGAGCAGGCCTTGTCTTGCTTTGATGTTTGCATTTTTGTCCTTTTTGCATTATACACTAAGTATGCCGAGGGTCTGTCGGGAAAGGATTTAGAGCACCAACGTATCAGGAGACTGAAGAGCAGCTGCCTGAGCTTCATGCAGTGTGTGTGACCCGTTACAGGTCCGCTGGGCTGACAGTTGGGCAGCAGCGACTAACCGAGATGGCTGGTGCTAGATTTGAGGGTGGTAAGTGCTCCCAAGATCCTAGTTGTGCTTCATGTAGGCCATTTACAGTGAAACCAGCTTCCCAGGCTAGAATCCTGGCTAGATTGACAAAAAA
>NW_009728947.1:60925-61210 GCF_000703405.1 Apaloderma vittatum | reverse complement strand
ATGAGCCAGCAGTGCGCTCATGCAGCCCATACGGCCAACCGCATCCCGGGCTGTATCAAGAGAAGCGTGGTCAGCAGGTCAAGAGAGGGGATTCTGTCCCCTTTACTCTACTCTTGTGAGAACCCACCTCGAATACTGCGTCCAGTTCTGGTGACCCCACCAAAAGAAGGACATAGATCTGTTGGAGCGTGTTCAGAGGAGAGCCACAAAGACGATCCAGGGGCTGGAGCACCTCTGCTACAAGGACAGGCTGAGGGAGCTGGGATTGGTCAGCCTCGGGCAGAG
>NW_009728947.1:20207-60837 GCF_000703405.1 Apaloderma vittatum | reverse complement strand
AGGGGAAAGAGGTTTAAGTTGAAGCAGAGTAGATTTAGATTGGACCTTAGGAAGAAATTCTTCAGTACGAGGGCGGCAAGACTGGAATAAATTGCCCAGAGATGTTGTGGCTGCCCCCTCCCTGGCGGTGTTCAAGGCCAAGTTGGATGGAGCCTTGAGTGGCCTGATCTAGTTGAGAGGCGTCCCTGCCCATGACAGGGAGGCTGGACTAAATGATCTCTAAGATCCCTTCCAGCCTAGGCCATTCTATGGTTCTATGATATGTAGTTTGCTGGGAATATTGGATAGGTGACAATCAAATTTAAAGACGGCTACAAAAACGACACAGTATTGCATCTTGATAATTTAGCACAATATATCTTTTCACTGGTCACTGTCTTTCACGCAGAATTTGCTGAGCCACAGGATGAAAAACAAAATAAATTGGGAAAAATACCAATTATCGGTGAGAGGTGGAACTTCAGGAAGGCATGAGAGACAAGAAAGATTGAGAAATTTTGGAAAATGTTAATCAAATTCCTTTCTGGGTCATGCAGACCTTTGCCTGAACCATTCCTCCTTGAGGAATGAGTCTGCTGGAAGTAACATGCACTGGCTGTGGAGCTTACATTTAGTCTTCATTCATCACAATTTCAAATTAACTGAAACATGTGTGAGGATCTGGCAGAAAAGCATGGTCAGATCTCCACTTATTTTCCCTGCAGTAGAGTTCTGCAGAGTTGTTTTGTGGAAGCCTGTCTTCCTGCGGTACTAAACAGCATCCTCATGCTGCATAAACTGCATCATGCCTGACACAACTGTGCAGGAGCACAGTACAGCTGCTGCCAACGACACTGGACAAGGCAAGGGCTTGCTGGAATTTAACACTGCTTCACAATTGGAGGAGCCAAAATAACTCTAGATCAGGGCAAATACTGCAAAGAATGTTTGCGTGATTTGTGCTGAATAAATCTTACAAGCCTATCTGTGTTGCTGCATTTTAATCTCTGAGAGTGTTTGCATTTCAAAGAGAAAGATGGGCTGAAGGAAGAAGGAAGGAACTGATTCAGCACAGCCCTCAAGCAGCTGCTATTACACTGATTACAAACATTAAGTTAAGCTTGTACCAAGTATTTTGCTGATGGGAGTAGAAGACTCTCAAATATCCTTTTATTGTAAAGAGAGGTTTCCAGTTGCATCTCCTGGATCAGATGACTAAGGAAAATTGTATGCTGATGTGGTCTCATAGACTGAAGCACAGATATACAGCTGGTGTAAACTGCCTTGTACTAACGATCCAAATGAAAAGCAGTTTACAAGCGATGAAAATCTATCCCTAAATTGAACAAAATAATTTATTATCAAAATTTTTACTGAGAAACATACGAAAGAGTTATGCAGTCTATTCTGACAAAAGGTGAAAGATGACAGGCAGAGAAGATTAAATCACTTGATATCCATGTGGGATGACCCCCAAACCTTTAACTCCAGCTACATGTTAACAATGTGTGAAATGATTCCTGTACTCAAAAGATTTTGCAGACATTGCAGTGCAAAGCGAGACACAAAAGCCAGTGATTCTAGTCGGCAGTAAGATACTGTATTTGAGAACTGCCTCTAAAGGTCAACTTAGCAACACACTTAACTCTTTGGAGCTCTGTGAGCCTGAATTCCGTCCTTATTCTCTCCCTTTACAGTGGAAATCACCTTTTTTCCCTTTCTTACATGGCATTTTTGACATGAAATATTCTCTTACTGACTGAAACATTACCTGACTCTTGGTGCCTTGATTGGTGGAGATAAATAAATAAAATCTTGGTTTACAGTGACCCAGGTGCTTGCAGACAATTTCTAGTCCTTAGTATTTTAGTGATTGGTTTTGACTTGTAACTGCCTTTCTTAGACAAATGAGCATGACAGTTTCACAAGCTAGGGGATCTCTTCTGAGATCCCATTTTGCACAATTGGGGACTGAGCTGGAAAGAGTAATCATTTTAATTTCCATTGAAATCCCAAATCCTGAAGTCCCTGTGAATAACAGCCACAAACTGCACCTCTGTCAGCCTCCCTACAGGCTATGCTGCTAAGAAAACACAGAAGGCAGGGGCAGACCCACAAAAGATTCACATAACAACCTTCATTACAGAATTTTAATAATTGCTTGACTGAGCTTTACAGCTCATCCTGGTCTCAGTGCAATCAATGGGAGATCTCCGTATTGACTTTCATCTTTTCAAGACAATGCAAAGTCTATTTTAAGTGTGTTGAGTGTGTAGTCAGTTACATTTCAGCAAAGTAAAATAAAACTGGAGCTGGGACCTCTATTAAAGAAATTTATTATGAAATGTAAAGTGGGATAAGAAATAAGTAATCATGGTTTTTATTTTTAAATAAATAATCAAAGCTTAAAAATAATTGAAACACTTGAAAAACATTTGGAACTAACAAAATGTAAGACCCATGCATTATTTGCATAATATAATCATCATTTATGGCACCATGCTGAAGTGCTGCAGTTGAAAAATTGGTCCATCATCTGGGGGAATGTTCATATTAGGGTTTCTAGCTTCATTATCAGATGACATGCATTATCTACCAACTTGCACAGCCCCAAAGACCTCAGAATCAAGTTGAAACCCTTACACCTTCAGTTAGATGGAGTCACAGGACACAAAATCTTCTCTGGTGGTGCTTTCTGAAGTAAATGTCTTTCCACAAATTTATTTACAAGCATGCCGAAAGAGTAACGTATTTGGAGCCAAAATGTATGTGGTCCATTAAGGTCCGTAATTAGTTCAGAGGGATAAGAGCGAGCCTCAGAGTTCATAAGAGTGTGTATCATTTTATCACCTTCATTTCTACAACTCCTTCACAACCTTTTAACAGTACAGAAAATCCATTGCTGAGCTCATTATTCTGGTTTTATAAAAGCTGGATAATGAACACACAGCTGGGAACATTACAACACCTTAATTGCACTCTGTAATAAATGGAGCCTATCCAGCAAAAGTCTTCAATTAGTTATGTACAGGAAAAAAATGGTATCTGAACTGTGAGAGTTCAGGATTTCATATTTGGCACCTGACTCCAGAAGTCTCATGTCCATTAGAAATAAAAGCTTGCAAGTCTTTGGTCTGTTAATAAACACACACTTACTCATAAACATATGCGATTGACCAAAGATTGAAGCATGGTTACCTTGCTTAACACAGATTGAGAATTAGAGACCAAAAAACTAATTGTCCTAATTCACAAGGAATCAATCCTTCTCCAGTCTTCTGGCCATCCAGGAAACACTAACATATTGCAGTGAGAGCTGGAACCTGCACTCTGACACTCAGACATTATCAAATCTTTCTTTATGCTGTGACACATACTCACTGCCTTTTCAAACAAGCAGTCCTCTACCTTTCTGTCATATCCATGAAATAGAAAGTTATCATCTCACAGATGCAAAACCAAGTAAGACAAGTTTATCCCTTTCAGGGGTGATCTCTTTTTGTGCAGCACCTAGTACTCCATTATGCAACAGTTTACCTCCAGCTGGCATTGCAGGGCACGGATAGGAACATGCGCATGAATCAGTTCTTTGCTGAACAGGGCCTGAGTCAGGAGCAAATTCACATACAAGGGAATTTTTCTATCCAGTTCCTCTTGCCAGCACCAGGACAGCTGTTCTTCAATTTGTTACAATACATTTGGCTGCTTTTATTCCCCTGGTGCCTCTAATAGTGACAGAAATAGGAAATAACTGATTAGAAAGCACCCCAGAGAAGAGGTTTTCTTTACCCTTGGATGCAAGGATCTACAGGATCGTTACTTCTGCCAGAGTGGTTTTGAGAGCTTTGTTTGGCCCACATGTCTTCAGTAGCTGTCACTGCATTTATAGAGACTGCTAGAATGAAACAGTAGGTCGTTGTCCTAAGTGTTGTAGGATTGCATACACAGAATAAAAAAGGCAAAGCTACAAGAAGAAAGAGAAAAGGGAACAGCTATGGGAAGAATAAGGGATAACAGGTTAGTGACCATGTTGCTAGTAGAATTGCTAAAGAGCCTCAGCACTGAAACCTACCATAGAAGGGCTGTAGATCTTGGTGTCATGAACAGTGTTTCTTGTCTAGACACAAAGGTCTGTATGTATAGGCCAAGTCGAAGAAGAACCTGTGCTTTTCATACTGCACAGCCCTGGGCCAGTGAAGGTTGCTGTTAAAGAACAGTGGCTGTCCCGTGGATCTTCAGGTTCTAGCCTGATGGGCTCACTTGTTAGCATTGCAGCAAAAAAAAATAGTATCTGTCCCTCATGAAACCACTAGGAAATGGGCTTGACACTCACTGGTTTTTGCTTTCTAAAGAGACTTGTGGCAATGCTGTTACTTTTTGCAAGCTGGAAGCAAACACTCGTGCCTATTCCCAGGAAAATGAATGTTGTTTAACAGCTAAGCACAACTGATTAACACTGTTCCAAAGCTGGAAACAACAACTCTAGCCATCGCAGGGCTCACCTCAGGTCTGTAAATGACTGTGCAGGAACCTACATGTGGCAAGGACTGTTTCTTTGTTTGTATTTTTACGAAGTTATTAATATATACAAGCTTCTCCTTGGATTTCATGCTGAGATGGACTTCATGCTCTCTTTTGCCTTCTTCCAGGGCTTAATCTCATGTATCTTGCCAGCAGCCTCTTTTTATGGGTGATGTCTACCAGGCCAAGTATTCTTTATCATTGTTTTCACCTCTAAAATGTGGTTTTACCGATAAAAATGTAATACCTTCTTATTATGGCCTTAAAACAGCCCTAAAAACACCTGAATGTCCCTTCACCATAGCATAAAAGACCTGTTAGGGAAATGATAAAAGCTGCTACATAACGCCATGACAAAAGGAACATGGTATGCAGGAATACATCAGATCTGTGCCTTAAGCATTATGAGCACAGTTTGGCTCAAAAGAACCAAACTGAACCGTAGAAATTCCTTTCCACAGTTGTTGGTGGGATTTTTTTGGTTGGTTGGTTGTGGATTATAACTGTAGGAATAACTCTGCATTTAAATGCGATTTGCTGACAGGGCAGCGCTGCACCTGCTGACTATTGTGAAACTAATTCTGTGTAAGTGCTCTGTGATGGCAACAGCTGGAAGAGCATGAGCCCCAGAGGCAGTTTCAGAGCAGAAACTCATTGCAGCAAATGTAGGAACAGGCCGAATTGCTGTCTGTTGGGCTTTGTTTTTCTTTGTTGTTTGTTGCTTTCTGAAGTCATTCTCCTGCGACAGAGATGACGTGTTGGACATGGGGAGACTTCACTTTCAGGCTTTGCGGAATACAGTGTAAGTGAGAATCCCCATTCTGCTTCAAACATGGCTAGGGTCTGCCTGCAACAGATGGAAAAGTAATTCTAGGGCTATAATACTCCATTTTTTTCTGAACTTAACAGAAACTCTTTACCAGAGGCTGCAAATTCATGTCTCCTGAACATCTGGGGGAGAACTTGCAGAGTTAAACCTTCAGGCTAGTGCATGTAAAACTCGATAACTAGCTGTTTATTAGTTCTGATCAGCATTCAAAAAGAAGATATCAACAATGAATGCATACAAAAAAAAAATAAATTATAAGCACAATTAATAAATATTTAGGATACTGCAAGTATTTCCAGAACACAAAAAAATAGTAAAGCACTGGGCTTCCTGAAGTCCCTCATGCAGACTGTTCCAATCGGTTGCTGTGAGGTTCAGATAAGCCCGACAATAAACATATTCATAGCGTGTCAGATGTGGACAAGCTGTCCTCTGATTCTGGTCAGCATCCACAACACTAAGTCTCAGATCATTGTTATTTTCTTTCTCCACCTTGTTTTTTATGAAGGAGTGTTATGGAAAGAAGGAGAGACATTTGTAAGAACAATTTTATCTCTGCCATAGTTTACATATTTATATATCTGCCCTCCATCTCAGCTCTGAAGGATGAGACTTGGCAGGTTGCCTCCCTTTGACAGAGCTGCCACCTTCCACCTGTCAGGAACCACTTCCCCAGGGCTGATATTTACTCCCTTTACATAGGTCTTTAGGAATAGCAAGCTTTAGCCTGCAATGATTCTTCTTCTACCTAAACAATTACAGATTCCTTCCCCAGTCCTCTCCCACTGCAGAGTGCTCATAGCCATTGGGACAGGTTCCTGAAAGAAGAAGGTGTTCATAGTTATTAAACGCATAGGAACCGAACTGGGTCACAAAACTCCTGATCTGAAAGTTGACAGTGGATGGGGGACCTCTTTATTCTTCATCCATCATTGGCCATTGTCAGATACAGGATAAAAGGTGGAAGAGTCTTTTCTTCAGTCCCAGTACCACCAACCTATCCATCAATAACTGGGAGAGCCTATCTCCACCTCCTCCTACTTGGCTGTTTGGCTGATTCAGCAGTTTGAAGGAAGCAGAAATACAGTTTTTCAGTAACTGTCTTCAAAATGCATATCTCCCATTCACATACAGGAGCACCCACAGGAAATACCTGAGAATTTCCAGGTCTCATTGCTGAACTCCTTCCATTACTTTCCAGTGATGTTACCCCATTCTTTCCGCAAAAGGTGATAAAAATCCTGCTTCTCCTGTTTACCTCTTCTAGAGACTGCAGGTGGCAGTTCCTGGACAAAGAGTATGGGTAACACCCCAGTAAAACATTAAGGTGATGTCTATACTTGGTGCTGTGAGAAAACTCAAGATAAAGATGCTAGCAGCATGAGCCTGAGTCCCAGCAAGTGAGAAAGCCACCATCAGCTTAATATTTTGGGGTTGCTATAAAAAATTACCACAGAGCATCAGTGTCTGAGTATTAAGAGTACCCTCTGCCTCCTCAGACAGCCTTGCCATTAGCTCCAGAGAGGACAACCCAGACATTGAGTTTGACTGTGAGTCATGGCGATGCAAACACTTTTAGGAAGGCAACTGCACTTTGCTGGCCTTAGAGGGATTGACAAAGGGCAGAGAGAGAAAAATAGTACCAAAAAATAGAGGCCGGTTTACTCTAGATCTCTGCAGTGATACTGATCGTCAGGATATATTGTTTATTTTGGCACTGCAATAGTTTTTCAAGAAGTCACTTGAAAAATAGCTGCTGCTATGACATTTCTCCTAGTTAGTCTTGTGCAGAGACAGCTTGTGAAGAGTGAGGAAGGAGGTAGAAACAAACCAAAAGGTCTGAGTACCTTCAGAATGTAGGCCTCTCTGCTGTTTTCTGTTGGTTTTCACTCTCCATCTAGAAGGTGGCGTTATCTCCATGAAACACGGAGGAAGGAGGAACTGAGATGACAATGCCCTGAATGAAAGTATTTTGCATCAGGAACTTGATTTCAGCTGGGCTGTCAGTGACCCTAGCTTTGACTTGAAACAGACCTCTTTTAGTTGTTCAGAAACAAAATGTGATTCAATATCCACTTGGACTGTTAACTCTTCCCCAGTCTCTTCTGTGCCGAGAATGACTATACTGACATATGGCTGTTTATCACACATCCTAATCATTATCTAGGGTTAAACCAGTTTATGATGAAGTGGACGTTCAGCGCTCCCCATGGGTAAATTGAAGGAGCAGGGTTACCTTGGGAGAAAGAGTGCCTTCATGGGTGCTTCAGGGAAGGATTTTGATGAATAACAGTGGCAGTGCAAAAAATAAGAAACAGTTACCCGTAGATGAAACTCAGGTTAATGTTTTATTTGCTTGCATATCTTTACCCATCAAAGCACAGAAATCATTTATTACCTCCTTGATAAGAAAGAGGCGTGATACAACATCCTATGTGCATCTGAAAGCCCAGACACCACAAAGAGTACAGATTGAAGCCTTTCCTCTGACATGGAGTCCTCAAGGTTGCTGATCTCCAGCCTGTGGCTAAAGGCAGAGTGTGCAGAGGCAGAAGAGCTATGGGCTATTCACCTGATGCAGGCTCATGCACTTTACCCGTCAGGATGAACTAAGAAAATTCCCATGCCTCAGTTTCTACATCTGCCCATGGAGTTCAGCAACACTAAATTCATTACCACTAACCCAGTGAGATCCCTGGATAAAGGCTTCCATCAAAGGGCACAATTATATTATTAAATGGTAACTCACTCCATAAATTATTATTCACAATAATAACATTTATCTTTTGCAAGAGATTTACTTTAGAGCAACATTTTCTATCTGCTAGATGTAATTGCTAAACAAGACACTGCATGTCCTCATTGCCCCAACCTGGCCTTCCTCCTGCAAGGGTGCAGTCAAATTTCAGACATAATTGCCCTGAAGTGAAGGATGGAGAAGGGGGTCAAACTAGTACAAGGAGTAAGAGCAGAACTAGTCTGAGAAATCCTGCTTACATGAACAAGACCAAATTGCCCTATGTTTGCTTGTCATCAATTCACGTGGACACAAGCTGGGGTTTTCAGCCAAGAGGCCAAGAAATCTTAGCCCAGTGCTAAATGTGTATGAAGAAAACACAAAAGTGTCACTGGCCCACATTGTCCACACATATTCTCACCTGATTTCCTTACTGAATCAGGTATCCTAGCTCCCTTAGCTTTACACTGACTGTCAGACAAGGGGTTCTGGCTTTCCTGGCTCCCAGCCACAGCCTCTCCTTGTCATACTGCAGGCCTGAGCTCTGAGTTGTGGTTGGGATAGGGTACAGAAGAAGCAGACGTACACTCCTGCAAAGGAGCACTGCTGGGCATCAATCCCACTCTGGAAGAGGTTCAAAATGAAGAAATCAAAACCAAACATGTTCAAGGTTAATTGCAGCACTTTCCTACACAGAAAAGATAGATTCAGTGCATATGTAAACAAGGGTGAGGAATTTGCTAATGTCTGCTTATTTTTTCAGTTTATGAGCACTTCACACCCCATCATGTTCACATGAATGGCCCTGACAAAGGTTTGCATCATGGACCCAAAGTCACTGAGAAGTTACTTGGTTATTTATGATACTTGGTTATTTATAAACAACAAGTAACCTATTCGTCCTGTCTGCTGTCTGTCTCTGGGTCAAGCCACAGAGATTGCTTCACTGTTCTTTTGCTTTGGAAAAAAAAAGTGAGACACACAGTGTTAGCATCAGGAGAACTAGTGACTTCCCTACTTATCAGTATGGGCGTCGTGCTTCCACAAGGGAGCAGTGTAAAGAAGATGCACAGTAGTTGTCTCAAAATCCCTAGTCTAGACTATGTGGCTTACTACAAGGGATACGGGAAGCTGTCTTGGACAAGAAATGCCAGGTGCAGTACCCCTGAAGAATCACCTCTGTGGCCTGAGATGTGACAGCTACTTGTAGGTTTCAATAAAACAGATTGGTGCTATGACTTCTGAAGAGGACAGTTTGAAACAGACTGTTTATGACAAGGTGCTGCCAGAGATGATTTCCTCCAGGGTCCTTAGGGACCTGTGAGTGCAAACCCATAGAGGGGTGTCAATTCTTCTGCTCGTCTGCTTTCGCACAAGGGGCAGGTGGAGAAGGGAAGGGAAGGCAGGTTCAACTGATGCTGGAATGTGGGAAAACTCGAAGGGATCTGCTCAATTTTTTCAGTTTTCCAGCAGCATTAAGTCTGTTCCCTCTCAATTTTTTTTTTGAAAAATGATCCTTTATTTTGGCATGAAGAGGTGGGCACAACCTCTTATAAGTAGGACCTTTACATAAGCAGCATTTAGTTACCCGGATCAGTAACTTAATTTTATAAATCTTGACACAACAATAGAGCTTGCAGCATAAACTCCCTATAACTACTTTTTTTTTGGTAGTTCTCAACACAACTCCATCCATCTAAGACTGAAACATTTCATTTCCTCACAGTGGAAAGGAAGTTAGTTGAAGTAACTGACATACCGTTTAGCTGGGAAAGATGAGAGACCACAAGCTCTCGTGACAAATCTAATCTTGGGGAGCACTTCTGCTATGACAAATTGGCATTTTCCAATTTAACATGTTCACCCCATGTTTGAACATGGGAAAAAATTGTTTACCTACAGTGTCATAGCCTGGAGATGAATGTAACCATATGGGTGAAATTCAGAGATGCGAAGATTGGGATCTGAAACCTGATACTTGCTTTCACTAAGGTACTCTGCCTTTCAGTTGTCTATCCAGTACAGCCTTGGCTGACATGCTTTTGGTATGTCTTTGATCCCTTGAGCAGCTGAAATAGCACTAGATATTTATATTTTGGCAGCTGAGTCCAGACACTTATTCCCTGTTTCCATGTCCATAAGCCCATGCTGTGGCCAGGCTCTAGCTGTGCAAATGGAGAGTGTGGGGAGAAACGACACTGTCACATCCACAGAGAGTGCAAGAAAAGGATGCCCTACATTTTGCTTATTTCCAAAGCATCTGCTTTGAAGACCTGGATGCTGGTGTCCAAATCAGCCTCCTGAAAGAAGGCAAAGTCATCTCTCCTCTCTCATGAGAGTCCTTGAGTGACTGCCAAGGTACAAGCATGGTGTTGCACTCCCAGTACCAGCACGAGAAAGAAGACACAAATGGAGCCATCATTTTGTTTTCTCTCTGGTATATCTATCAGACGTGAGATGTGTTGCACATTTTAAGAGATGCAATAAGCTGGTAGCACCCAAAAACCATATCAGAATTGAAATCTCAAAATGTTATGCCAGGTCATATTTATTTATGAAATTAAATCAATTAGAAGCCTAAAAGCAACCCCTCTATATGCAAGTGTATGTTGTATGGACTAATACAGATGTCAGGTCCTGAGAGGGTAGCACTTTAAAACCAACATGATGTGAACTCTGCAACACTGAACATTAATGCACATTTTTATTTCTTTCCATTTTTTTTTTGCTTCCCTGATTTGAAAGGGGAGAGCTGGGTAAACATTACAGTAGATCAAATCTCAAACAGAGACATTTGCCAAACCGAAGATGATCTTGTGAGTTCATTACTATTGGTTTCTTTTCTCTTTCCTCAGAGGTGGAGCAATCACAATAATATATTGTTACTCTCTGGGATAAATAGCTACATTTTACAGATATTAGATACAGGCGAGTCATAAGCCTTGATGTTTGCAGATCTTGCATAGTAACCCTTGCTCAGTGCTCTGTGGGAAAAACAGGGCTGCATTACTCTAAGAGTAACAAACAGAGGTTTGTGCCAAGGAGATGGGAGTTGGCATTTCTTAGAGAGCTCTACAATACACTTGAGGAAAAGATGCCTATCCTAGAAATTAATTTCATTTATACTGGCTTGAGAGGAAGGCACCTCCAGAAAGATACATACATGGCAGTTTTTCGAAAAATTTCTAAAAATTCCTTTTACAAGAATAAAGCACTATATAAGTAACATGATACATAACAGAAGAAAAAAAAATTGCAGCTACAGTAATCAGAAGAAAACATCAGGCTGTGGTTCACTGAAGATGGAGCCAGCATTGCTCCTGCAAATGGCAGGCCTTCCTTTTGCCCTCACCCACTTGCTAGCACACCAGGTTGCCCCATATTGGCCATCAGTCAACCCAGCAAAAACAATGACCAAACTGTTCCATTTTTAGCAGATATAACTCCTTGATTTGACTTAACATGTAAGACACAAACAGCTGGAATGGCATCCTTTGGCAACTGTGCCAGTTTCAACTGTGCTTGGCTCCCAGAGAGGAACTCTGGGAAGATTAATAGAAATTCTGCAGTGCTTTGTGCTATGAGGAGGTTGATTTGTTCACTGGTGTCCAGACTGCCAAAGCAGATGCTGCTTCCATGCTGAAGAAAGGAATCCTTAGAGATTTATACACGTAGTTTCCACCATCTGTCTCCAGCACCGGAATGGAGATGATATCCCTGACACTCCTGTGGAGGTACAAGGGTGCTTCCCTGTCACTCTCCACCTTTGGTGTGAAAGGCATCTGACTATAAGATCAACTAATGGAGAATGAGTCAGGGAACAGGGCATCTGATTCAATTCCCTCAGTGTAAGTATGGAAATATCATTCCATTGAATACAACACACTGGGCGTGTGCTCGGGAGGAATGGAGGACTCAGGAGTACACACTAACATCCCTTTCGTCCATTTGACTCCTCTAGCTCTCCCTTTGACTCCAGGAGAAAATGCTTTGAAACCTCAAGTCAAAGCTACACTGTGCTACAAGACAAACCAGACCCCATTCCCTCTGCAAGTTTAGCTCTCCAGCCCTGTCCAGCTGCAGTCTGGTACCAACATCAGCATCCAGAGGCAGCAGCTATCCCTCCCTCTCTTGAGCATCATCTTGGATCAATGCAGTCAGTTCTGCTCCTCCAGAGCCCATAATCAGGATGCAGTTAACCATCCCACACAATGGACACTTGGTTCCACGTTGTCCAGCATCAGAGCCCGACTCAGTCTCAGAGGTGCTGACTGCTTTCCCTGGTAGAAGGAGGGCAAACAATCTGAAATAGTACCTCGCTGACCCATTTGGGAGTTGAGATTTTATGAGAAGAAAACATTGTTTTTCTTTCATCACCCTAGAACTTCCTGCCTAGCTGTGTACCTGTGTTTGCATCTTTCTGTACAGACAGGCTACGGTACCCTTTTACATGTTATGGGACTCATGCTGCTCCTCTCTGTCTCCCACATAGGACTGAGGAAGACAATGGACGAATGAATGAAAGCAAAGTGTCCTTGGAAAGTTAAAACCAAAGTAACAATCCTTGTACATCCTGTATGAGTAATGTGAGCCCAGCACAGTCAGTGAAGTATTATTTACTGCAGAGTAAATTTTGTTCTGATATAATGGTTCTTATTGCCCTCAAACTCACACATTTAAAAATTCTTGTCCAGCAATGTAAAGAACAGGTAAGTAAGACAGATTTTCACAGTTTCATGCCCAGTTTTCGTCATTACCTTTCAAAAACATTTATATTGCCTTTTGTTTCCACTGTAACCTTGGTTTTACCTTGTCCCTAGACTTTCACAAGCAAAATCTAGATGGAATTAATTTCAGTGCAACTACTGGTTTTCATTCAAAGATCAATGGAAATTAGCATACGTCCATTAATAATAAAACTGTGGCTATTTCTTGCAGAATGGGGCCACCAGGAAATCTTTGTTTATTTTCATTATAAATTTCTAGAATCTAAATACTGCTGAAACAGAAAGTATGAAGCTGTGGTACAGAAGTAACTGAAACAGATTGAGAGAGAAAGGATTTTAAGTTTTGAGGTTGCTTTTTTTCTTTACAACAGATGAGAGACTGGCATTTAAAATTAATTAAGGAGAAGAAGAAAGGGGTAGATGTAAAACAATGGAGAGACATGGTTCCTTAATGAAGACAACCGATTTCAGCTTTTTTCAGGCTGTTATCACAGCAGTTACAACTTCAAGGTCTTCAGGCTCTGATACAGATTTGCAGGGTTACTTGGTTGTTTCAGCATCAGTTATCTTTGCTGGCAGAGGCTGATGTGTAGTCCTATGGAAGATGTCAGGTTGTCACTGTCGCATTTCCCTCCATTTATGAAGTTGGTCTCTCATGTATACTTGTCATGGTGCAGCTCTGTCAGCAGGGTTGCTCTGTCAGCAGATAAAATGTCATCACCTGTCTCTAGGGCCAAAGATTAGGGGAGGGACACAGAAACCATATAGAGTCTGGGAATCTGAGGTCAAAGTCTGAGTGGATGAAGAGGGAGAAGGAGGATCAACATTGGACAGATAGGGAAACCCAGGAAGGTACTTTTCAGTGGAAAATTCAGCCAGCAAATGTGTCTTAAATAGCCGTTTCTGTTACCTCTTGTCATGTTTTCAAGTTCTCTGGTATGAAATGTTTTCTCTTGGCAGCACTCTCTGGGCCAAAATCCTCACCGCTGAGGAACAGCAGTAAGACAGGGAAAATCAAGCTATCAGTTTGCTGAGATCCCACTAGTGTGACTGATACCTTCAATCCACCTCATCATCCAATTATCTTGCCCACGCTTCACCCATGTGTCGGTGAGGTTGCTATGGGAAATGGCATTGAAAATCTTGTCAAAGTTAAGATAGTAGAATCATAGAATCACGGGATTTGTTAGGCTGGAAGGGACATTTAAAGGTCATCTAGTCCAACACAACTGCTGTGAGCAGGGACATCCTTAACTAGATCAGGTTGCTCAGAGCCCCATCAAGCCTGACCTTGAATGTCTCCAGGGACAGAGCCTCCAGGGCAACCTGTTCCTGTGTCTCACCACCCTCATTGTAAAGAAAGATCAACAACCATCACTGCTCTTCCTTCATCCATCAAACCAGTCATCTCATCCTAGAAGGCAACCTTTAGGCATTGTTTTCTCTTTGTAAATCCTTAGATTGAGAGTGAATGTTCTCAATCATCTTTCACATGTTTGGGAAAGGCTTCCAAGATTGTCCCCTCAGTCACATAAGACTAGCCAGCCTGTAGTTGTCCTTGTCCGTCTCGAAGAAAGTGATGACATTTGCTTTCCTCCAGTACTCAGGAACATCCTCCAGTCACCAAGACCTTTTGAAGATAATTGCAAGTGATGTTGCAGTTACACTGGCCATGTCCCTTAGCACCCTTGGGTGCATCCCATCAGGATATTGGATACATGCATTAGGTTATCAGATTATATGTGTTACGTTCAGATTCTAGTACATTTTATTTTCCTGATACATATTATTGTTTCAGCTAGAATATGCTTGTAGAGGGTTCTGTAATACGACTAAGTGAAAACAGAACTGCTTTAATGATACTGACCTTTTGATATACTGAGTCACCATGACTCTTCCATCAGCCTCAAATATATAATTTCCAAGTAACTTCCTTGGAATTATGGTATCAGATGAGGAAAGAGAAATAGGCCAAAAGCTATTGGAAAAATCCTGCTATTGTGTAAATAGAGGTGTTTGGATAAATGAGGTGTGGGGATACCAAAGAAGAAAAAAAAAAAAAAAGCCCTGCAGGGGTCTAAAGGGAAGGCGTGATTTTCTAATCCTTCTCAGGAATTTTCTTTTCGTAATCACCCTCCCTGACAGCAGGGTCTCCTGGCTCTTGATGGATCTACTGCTATCACATTCAATGCTGCAACTTCCAGAGGGGACCCAAGGAGATGGGAGATGGGATTTCAAAGGAGGCTGTAGCTGCACCTTCCAGCTGGGCCACAGCCAGGGTTTCAAAATCAAACAAAGCATAAAAAAGAATTCTTCAAAATGAGGAAATGTGGGCTCCTCTTTGGGGGCTTTAATAGAAGTTAAGCTCTTTTGACACAAATCCAGTATGCAATTACAAAATACCTCACAAAATCAGCTGCATGCTTAACTCTTTGGTTTCCTCAGAGAATAGGGGTAACACTTTAAATGATGTCCTTCAATTTGCAGTTATTGTCTTGATACTTTTCTGAGGAGGGATAGAGAAGTTTGTTTCTTGTTGTGAGAAAGACGTAGATAAAAACTAATAAATTTCCATAATTCTTATATTCCCCAATTTTTCATTTGTGCATATCAATTTCCACCAGGTCTCTCCCACATCATTCTGTGTTAAAAGCATCCTTAACTAGCTGCACTTTGGGTGTTTCTCTCAAACTAACCATGTCCCACTAGGTCAAAACACATATGTCCAAATGCTATTGTGACTATGATTTTCCTAAGCTAGCTACAGTTTGTGAGTTTTAAACTTCTATCAGGATATAGTTATAACTAAAATAGACTAGCGTTAGAGGAAAGATGGAAACAAAGATCCACCCAGCTGGGAGCAGTTTGATTGCTTCCTAAAATAAAGACCAAAGGGAAGAATAAGAGAAATTCCTCCATTTTTCTCAGACGGAAGATTTCCAAATCACTATTCCAGCATCCACTGGGTCAGCATATCCAGTTGTAATAGCAGTTTCTCAGGAACCACAGTAATAAAACCACATACAAGATTACTTTATCAGACCTATTCAGATTTTTCCAAGTTTGTTAAGCACTCTGACATCCTTCAGTGGAAAAATTAATGCAATTTTTATTTTATGAAAATGGAAACTGACTCAAAGGGCTGATCAAAAGATGATTAAGAGCCTGAAATATACTTAGAGTCTAAGTAGAGTAGGACAGCTTGGAAAAGGATGAATGTAGGGGAGAAGTGATAGACACCTATAAAATAATGGATGGTGCAATAAAGCTGAAAGGGTAAGGATTTGCTCTATAACACAGTGAAGGAACTGTGAGACTCAGTGATTTCAGGCATCCCACAAAGTGTATGAGGCAGTAATTTTAAAACAAAGACCAAAATAGAAGAAGTGTCCTTTCATCTATCTCCTGTAAGGTAGGAAACGTGGAATCCATTGTCATGCAGTGGAAATTGAAAAGATAAATGGCTTCAAAAAGGATTTTTATAGCTGCACAGAAGTTAATTCCAGGTGTGGTCCAGAGATTTCCAGGTTAGGTAAGGCCCCCAGACTACAAACTGGAAGATTACTGGGTGCAGAAGTTAAAGGACTATGTAGTGTGTTCATTAAAAACGAGTAAGAACTCTTCTGTGGAAGAGATTTTCTACTGGATCCAGCCAAGCAAGTCTGGGAAGGCAAACACCAATCAGTAATATGCACTGGCGGCAGTACGTTGCTTTTTTATAGTTCACATTTCCTCAGCATGACTGTCCACTGACCTACAGGTGTGGCAATTCTGTCAGCACTGCTATGATGTGTATGTAAGCTATTCTTATTCAATGCTGCGTTTACATTCACGTTGCACCGTGCAGAAAAGGTCTATACTGGCTGTGGAGCAAGGAGGAATTTGGCCCTGTGTACCTCCTGTTTCCTCTAAGGTCTGACACGGACATCAGCCTACACGCACGAATAACTGGCATGGAGATAAAAACCTTGCTGTCCTCCTGCCAGGTTTAAATGTCAGATTTATTCTCAGAGGGCTTGATCCAAAACGTACTAAAGTCAACAGCAAAAGCTCTTTTCCTTTCAAAGGGGCTCGTGATAAGTTCATGCTTGAGAGGAAATCCCAGGAGACATCTTCCACAGACAGACGGACAGGAGAGCATGAGATTATTAGTAAGAGTGTTTCATTTTCCCTGTTAAGCAATGGTTTAATAAAAGAAGTTTTCACAAATATTTCACAATAACCAAAGGATGTTACACTAGTGGTTATACTTTCAAAACAGCTCCACAAGCATCAGCAGGTCAAACTGTTTGGCGAAGTGAATGGAGCTACAAACCAAAACAAACAGATCCTGGCTTCGAGCAGCAGTATCAGTCTTGCCATTAATTCGTGCCTTTTCATAATAAAATAATACCAGGCAACCCCAGCAAATCCATGTGAAGCCGCTTGCTAGCTTCATCAGCAAATATCCTTCCAGGAAGTGACTGCAGGGCAGGGCTTTCCCTGTGGATCAGTGCAGTGACCCAGCAGCTCCCCACTTATGTGTGTTCATTGGGGTCACACCGCGGCCTGCCTCTGTGCAAGGTATGGGATGATGCAAGGTCACTGTCTCTCATTTGGGGCCCACAGAACCCAAGATATCAAGAGATATCTGGGGTGTTTGTTGCTTTCTGCGAGTAGCAGGTGACAGGGCCTGTGTAAGTCTGGCAGGGGAGTGGTGGCAAGGAGAGGCATAGTGGAGGAGTGCAGCCATTCTAGTGGCTTGCCTCAGCTGAGGGTCTTGCTGTTGGCATGCGGTACTTAATTACTGAGATAGCAGCAAACATGCAGAAGTACTGATCCTCACTGCTGATGCTCACTGCCGAACCTCACTCAGTGGTTTTAGATGTTCTTGGCATCATGAAAGAGGAAAAAGAAGGTTTGAGAGTCAGGGCTGCAGCCCCTTGCTTCTTTGATGTTACATTTGGAGTAATACAGACCTCAAGTAGCTACTCTCTCAACTGTTTGTGCTTTAAAAAAACATGAAAATACTCTTTATTTCTCCCAGACAAAGGATGTATTTATTTTTGTGGATATTTTTTTGAAGGCCGGGGATCATGAAATGCTCCAGTGAACTTGCTGCCTGAGCAGCAAGAAGATTTGTTACCAGAATTTCTTTTTCTTCTTTTCCTCTTCTTTGTTTTCTTTTTTTATTATTTTTTTCTTCTTCTTCTATTTTGCTTTTATGAAGCGTTTGAATTTATTTCTATGCCTTGGGGAAAAATTTAAGCCATTTGGCTCTGTAAGATACCCACAGTCAATCTGAACAGTGCTTCATCTGTGATGGGGGAAAGAGGCATCTATTTACAGTGCTGGGGATGTTAAACTTGGAAATAGGCTTTTTATATTTATTTTTAACCTGTGATGGAGCTATGTATGGCTGCAGACTTTTCTCCATTTAGACTGAGGGCCTTTCCAGTAATTATGGCCCAAACCCAATTCCCACTGACGTCAATGGAATTCTCTCCATTGACTTCAAGGGGAGTTAGACCAGGCCTTGTATCGAGGAACTCAGCCAAGGCAGGATACAGCCTTCCGCTTTCTCTCACAAGAAAAAACACTGTGAACTTACCAGCACTTAGGGGCCACTCTGAGCTATTGCTTCTCCTTCTACCTGCTTCTTTCACACACATTTAGAGAATACCTGCTTCACTTCAAATTCTCTCACAACTTCCATGAATGCACCTCACTTGCAACACTCTCCCACTTATCTTCAAAGCCTGTTTGTAAAACCCTTGGAGCTGTGCTAAAACCAGGCAGGAGACTGTCCTTCTGCAGCATGCACTCCTCTGCGGCCTTGCTCTTCTTCTCCAGGCTTGTCCTCTGAGGACAAGCTATAAAAAAAAGAAAAATCACAGAATCACAGAATCACAGAGAATCACAGAATTTCAGGGGTTGGAAGGGACCTAGGAAGATCACCTAGTCCAGCTCCCCTGCCAGAGCAGAATCACCTATAGTAGGTCACACAGGAATGCGTCCAGGCGGGTTTTGAATGTCTCCAGAGAAGGAGACTCCACAACCTCCCTGGGCAGCCTGTGCCAGGGCTCTGTCACCCTCGCAGTGAAAAAGTTTTTTCTAATATTTTTGTGGAACCTCCCAATAAACAACAAAAAATAATAAACAACAAAACCCCTCAACTTCCTACTATCACATTATATTTTGTTTATATTTTGCACAAGGGTTTACTCTGCATAAAATAAAAATAGCTACAGGCAGCAGGTGCTGTAGCAGGTTTCTCCTCTGCTGACATCAGGTGAGTTTTCCTAACAGGCTCAGCAGGGAGCAGAGATCACCAGAGCAAGGGAAAGCAGACATATGTGCTTGGTGGCAGAAGTCGTTCACGTTCCTCTCAGCAGTTAACAGCCCAACCCAATTTACCCTGAGATATCACATTAACTACCCTGGGCATGGTGCCATGCTTACATGACTGTTTAGCTTCCAGGAGCCAACTTGTATCATTGCACATTGCTGTGTGAGCAAACAATTCATCCAGCCCCAGCAGTGAGACCTCTAATATGATATGACCATGAAGGCAAGCGTTGGCTCAGGAGGCAAAAGAGTAAGTGGGAAGGTTGATATGTAGGCTTGACAACTCAATGGAGCTGAAGGTTTGGGGTTATGAAGGAAGAGTAGGAGAGGTGAGGGAGAGGACAAAGGGTAAAAGACATGAATGGAGTTGAAAGCAATCTGATGGGCTTTGGAAGAGTAGTGTCTTCTGTCCTCATATCCTCTCATCCCTGTCCTTTCTCACTGTTGCTGTCCTTCATGTGTAACAAGCTCCCAGATCCCTGCTGCATGAGATGGAGAGTGAGGTGAGAGGATTGCTTTTGCCTCTCCTCCTAGGTACAAGACTAATCTGAGGACCTTGGCAAAGATCTAGATAGCCATCTGGGCTTTCTAGACAACTGCTGCCACAAATTCTGAGCCCTACCTTTCAGGTCACAGTTAATCTCCTGATGTACACTAAGCTCGCTCATTGGTCCATCTAGCCAAAGCCAGTTATGTTCTGCTGTCTTTACGACCTTGAAGATTTCCACCTGAAACTTGCTTAAAACAGGATTTATGTAAGGAAAATCCATGTCTAGCATGTGACAATGTGGAATTACAGCTCAATCTTGTAAAATACTTTATAGCAGTGATATAAGCCTGAGAAATATCCAGTATATAATAATAAATCTATGCCTGCTTTTTTACATTTTACAGCCTCCGAAGTGCAACCATTTGCTGATCATGAGGTAGGCAGTAGTCAGCAGATTCGCATTCTTCCACAAAACCTTTGGCAAAAGATAACCTAAAGGTGAGAAAAAATAGCATTCTTCTAAGCTTGTTTTTGCTTCTCTTTTTTTTTTTCCTGTCTGAGATAGGCATCATTCCTAGAGAGACAATCACAACATTCTGAAAGCAAAAAGAGAAACAACCACTTTTTACCATACGTTAGACTTGTTGACACTTTCAGCACTGAAGAGTAAATCAGGAGTTTTCTCTTGCAGTGTCCACAGCTCTGTGGGGAAGTAGACATCTGTCCAGGTGCCTGTTCTGAGAAAGGACAAGGCCATGCAGTTACATTTTCTGGCTGAAGGATCTTTCTGGTGGAAATCTCCTTACCCCAAGCATATTTAGTGTCAAAAGTACCTATCCAATTTATGTCAGTGTCCAGAGACCCTAACTAAATCCAAAGTCCTCTGAACCTGCACACAAATACAAAGGAAAAAGCCACAATTTTCCCTCAAAAAACCTCTTCTTTTTTTAAAGTAAGTAACAACAGAAGCAGGAGAAATAGAGATGTGTGCAGTGACTTGTACAGTGGCAAAATGAGAAGGAAAAGTATTTCCAGGTGTAGACTGATGGTATTTCCACGAAAGTAAAAACCATGACAATAAGTACTCCATGAGGTTCTAAGATCCTCTGAGATAGTGCTATGGATATATCTTCCAAACACATTTTATTTTTTAATTACTTTCATGGTAAGCCAGTAAGTGGGGAAGAATTTCAAATCCTAGTATATTTTGCCATATTATCGCCAGGACAAAGCAGAACAGGGAAAAAGAATTTTCGTTGCAGCTTCCTCTAAGCACGGGGTAAATTTGTGCTTAGTGTACATGCCAACAAGCAGAGGATTAGAAAATAAATGTAGATAGCAATGCTGAGAGCAGCAAAGACTCGTAGACTTCTTGCCAAATACCCTCCCATAAACCCTGAATGAGGACAAGAGATAGGTGATAAAAATCATATGATTTCAAGATGAGAAAAAAATAAACGAGTCTTTCCACCTGACAGTGCAATACTGCTTCCTCTAGTGCATCTGCTTGGCTGGATGCATTGGCTGAATCACAGAAAATGCTAATAATAATATACATTGAGTAATAACAGGTGTAATCATTGTATAGCACAGTTCAGCTGGCGATGTTGCTGTCTATGTCATCTTTCCTTAGTATTCAGCCTAGAAAAGGACATCTATTTTCAAATGCATTTTGGAGGATTTCCAGGCTGCATATCATTGTGACCACATACCATCAGTGCATCCTTCCTTCTTGAGCCTGATACACTCTAGGGGCTGAATCCTTCTGCTGGCCAGAGAAGAATCACTTTCATTCTTGCAGGTTGTGGGAGAAGGGTAAAGAAGATAAGGCTAAAAACACAGGGTCAAATGACACCAAAACTGAATAAGCTGACAGAAGGTTCTATCATAATGGTGTTGCTAAATCAGTGTCCAAAATCTCAGACTTGTACTCTTAATGACTTGCTGTCCTTGTTGATTGGTATACCACACAGTCATCTCTCCTACTTTTGTTTTCCCTTCTTTTTAAGAACTATGTGGATTTTTGGTAGCATCTGGAAGTACAGTTAGCAAATTTGCCTGGCATCACAGATGTCTAGTGTTACGTAATGTGCATGATATTCAGCATCTTGGAAATCAGGTATTAGAGATTTAGAGACAACCCAGTGTGAGACTGAATGTAGCTCTCAGTATTTAACAAGTTTTGGTGCTGCGCAAGAACAGCATTAATACCAACTTCCATAAACCCACCGACACAAAATATTTTCCAAAGAAGGCAGCACAAATCACTGGATGTGCTTCACAGGAAGTGCCACTGCTGATGGGGTGTGAGGGGAGGTTGTTATTTATTGCAAGCCAAAGCAAAAATGAAACCTCTCCAGAAAAAGTAGTTTCATTGAAATCTGACTTTTCTAATAAAAATAACAGAATTCAAGTACTTCATAATGAAAAATAATAATAATTAAAAGGAAAGTCTGGACATATTGGCACTGTTCCTGCAAATTTTTCTTTTCACAATCCCTGATATACATACTTTTCAGAAATGATAAATGTTTACAAAGCATTTTGCTGCCAACATAGTGGTGTCTACCAAGAGAGAAATATGCAATTGAGAATAACCTCACTCACCCCGTATAAATCATGAACATCTCCCAGGCTTGGGTTTGCCCTCCTGAAGAAGCAGAATTGGAAATAGAAATCTAAAGAGAATACATCCTATAGCAACTGTCATCACATCAGACACAGAGGTATTGCAGGAGGTGTTTATTTCTAAATCAGGCAATTCAAAAATAGGTACGTAACCAAAATTGTTTGGTTTTCATATGGTTGTCCTCTTTTAATAAATTCATTAGTCAGCCAGGGTTAAGTCTGTTATAATTTTCCATGTATTGTTCCATTTTTGATCTGCTTTGTATTTACACCTGTTTAACAGAGACTCAAAGGCCAGAATCTGTCCCCAACTAGTTGAGAGTATAGGCTCATGCACTCATTTTTTGTTTCATTGTAAACAGACTATTTGTAGGATGAAGGCCAAACTGTGTTTTCAGTTATGCCATAATGTACCTGGATTACTGCCACTGCCTTTCATGGGTTACATTGACGTGGAGTGACTCTGATCAAAATCTGGAGTGAAGAGGCAAAGTGCAGGGGGTATTTTAGGAGAGGCCTGTTCCTCATTGGCTTTTAGGGAAAGCAGTAGCCAGGCTTAGGGTGGGGAGAAGTAAACAAGCATATATACACCCAGCATTTCTTCTGCAGTACACAAACTGTCTGTGGAATCCCAAACATCTGGAGCTTATTACCACAGTCTTCTTATTGAAATAATTATTTAATTAGCATCCTTTTCACTTTCTCTTTCTCTTCTTTCTTCTATTTTCTTCACCCAATTCCCAGATGCAGAACTCAGTTTGAAAAATCCTACCAGAAATGGGCTTCCTCCATGGGAATTTGGTCTGTAGGAAACCATTTCTATTCAGTCTTAGAAAAACATCCCCAACACATATAACATCCCATCATTAAAAAGCTTCCCTTCCCCACAGCAACTAAAAATGTAATTTTGTTTCTATATTTTCCATTAGCTTCTCACAAATTTTGAAGTAAGCAAGATGAGTAAGGTACATTTATTTGGCTTTTGAGTTCTTACAGAGGCTACTATCTATCAGAACTTCTAAAGCTAAAGTCATGGTAAATCAAGATTCCTTCTTAACTGGAAACAGAAAGTGCAGGTCTGAATCCTCTTACCAGCAGCTCATTAAGTAGTAGACAACATTCCTGGAGTGGAGGATGGAGATCCTTCTCAGAAAACCAGAAATATGAATAATCCTGCCCAGAGGTGAAAGCTGGAACAGTCAGAAATGCCATGTTAGCACCAGAGGTCCAAACAATACACGTTTCAAAAAGACCAAATGGAGCATAACAAATTTCTGAGCTGGGGTATCCTACCAAAAAAAAAAAAAAAAGGGAATGGAGATAGAAAAAAACCCCAAACTTTCTTTTGAAGTATAACGACAGATCCCACTGTAATGTTGTGATGACATATTAGCTGTCTGGACCAGCAGGCTAGAGCTGAGCAAAACCTCAGCAGTGAAAACAGAAAGCTGACAAAACGCATACAGCTTCGTAAACCTGTACAAAGCCAAGACTCAAAACTACAGTGGTCTTCAAGATGTGATTTCCATCTTTTACTATGGCAGAAATGTCAACCTGTACCCTTTGGGATCATTCGTTTTCTGAGGATCCCTAGCTGTTCTACAGAAGAATCTAAGAGCTCAGAATGACAGGACTGGTGGGACAGGGCAAATGTGAACATTGCAGCACACCTCCATGGCCCATCTCTATCATTTCCTGATATTCATACACTGCTCTTTGTAAAGATGAAATGCCTGAAATAGAAAAAATATGAATGATCGTACAGTTTTCTAGACCATCCTCCAGGCACGCTGGATTTTCATTTTGCAAAATTAGCACATGGAATAAAATGCAAATGGGTTGCCATAGGGGTTTTTTTAGGCTGGAATGAAGCACATTCTTTTCTCTGTGCTTTGCAGAAGCAGCAGAATATTGCTTTTTTCTGGGTTCCATTTCTGTGAAATTTTTCTTTACACTAGTAGCAGAAAGACTGGTTCTGGAGCCTGGAGATTTTAGGGGGCACCACTCATCTTTGTCTTGCTAAGTCAAGCACTGTAGGGGCACCATCTCCAAATCCAGCTCCCTCAACACTGATAATTGGTCTATGACTGAGTCTTTTGTGAAGGTACAGCTCTCCAGCACCTAGCACACAACATCCACCTGGAAGGATCTGGCCTCAGTGAATCTTCCTTTGGACCAACCCTGTACACCCACTCCTTACTCCACAGAGAAGGCAAAATCAGACAGGAGGGATTTTCAAGCATTAAACTTCAGAGTTGGCCTCATGTCTTGATTTTTGATTGCAGAAAGGGTATTAAAAATAACAGTTGCTACAATCATGAAATGAAATGTGGCCTTCAGGATAGGCCACAGTCTGTTTATATAAAGAAACTAAAACCCAGCCCTTGAGGAGAAAAATTGCAATATGAACAAGCACAGAAATGTCATCCAGCCACTGCAGTTTGGCTTGTGAGAGAGGAGATGAAAAAGTGTCAGGAAACAGAAAGACATTTATCTTGTTAAGTCTCAATCCTTGTGACTCTTAGAGGACTAATGCATTTCAAGTTTACTATAGAAAGTGTTATCATCATAATTATTATCATTATCAGTCCAGGAAATGGAAACAGAGGAAGAATTCAGCCAGAAGTAAAATACCTAGGTTGCAATAATAGCAGAAGTTCATTCGGTGGGAAACATGACAGTTAAAAAGACAGATAATCAGTAAACCGATGGCTGATGTTATATCTTTGCTAAAGAAATGAAATAGTCTGAGAAGAGGAAAGTCTTTTGCAGGCTGAGGCACTCAGTTCACGTAGCTTTGCAGGACAGGGTAACATGTGCTTCTCCGCTTCTCCGATGGTCATATCCACAGTGCAGCGATCTACCCAAGATACTAAAGGCAGTTCAATGCTGCTAGCAGTTACTGCTATGGTAGCACAGAGATTAACATACCTGAGCCCCCAACATGTGTAGGCAGGTTGGCGGATGGCTTTTGGGCAGATGAAAGGATGCAGGTGATTCCTACATCGTTACACAAGCTCTGGGTTCTCCCTCCTTTCTTCTCCTGCCCTCCTGGCTTCCCAAGGCTGTGCAGCTCTGGCAACGCTGCAACACAGTGGCAGAAAGAGCCACTTCAGCCACTGAAGTGTGGGAGCAAAAGGAGTGCTAACCAGAGTCCAAAATGTCCTGTTCAAAGGTTTGGTGTGGCATCTATTAGAGGGATAAGCAAGATTATTTTTCAGCCCATGAAAAACATCTAGCAGGTGTAGAAAACCATGAGTGACGTGGAAAGGGAATCTAGAAACTGCTTCTCTCTGAACAACTGAGGAGGTCAAACATCGTAGACATCATTGAAAGATGACATTTGTAGCATCACTGCAGAGGCAATTGAGACATATTTCTTCTAAAAAAACCTCAGAGTAAACTGCTGAAATCTTTTTGGCCAAGTAGTGTAGATACTGGATGCCGAAACTGTTGATGGGAGGTGTGGGGAAAGAAAAGCCCAGATAAATTAGTGGGGAAAAAAGAGTCACCAAGAAACAAAACACCTCCATAGACACAGTTATTTCTTTAATGTAAATTGACGGTTACCTATTCCAGAAAAAGAAATCACTGGTAAATCACCTGCTTCTTTCATGTTCTCCTAGGCTCACGAACAGGTTATCAGGCTGGATAGAGCTTTGATGTGCTCCATTTGGTGCTCACTTTGGGTTTTTTTGAGGTCCACAATAAAAGCAGACAAGAAAGTCAGAACTTGGACCTGGACTTTCCATGTAGACAACTATGTGCTACTCCTTAACTCCGAAGAAAAGAAAAAAAATCCCCCCTTCCAAATCAGCATCCTATGCTTTAGCATTCTTGATGATGTAAGTAAGTATGAGTGGCTATACTTAACACATTTCCTGTAAAAATGTAGGTCCTGTGGAAATAAGATTTTATCTTCATGAGCGTAGTATCAATATTACAGATATGAGCTATGATTTTGTGCCTATTCAAAAAATGAACTTTCTTTAACAACCGCAAAGAACATTTTTTTCTTTACACTTTATAACAGTTCATTTATTCTTCAGAAATGAGTTACCAAATGAAAGGCCTCAGTGTGAGTCTGCATCTCACCTTGATATTAAGAATGCTGATAATTTAGATATTTGACAAAATGGCACCTCCACTGGAGTGATAACCAAACTCTTCAACTCAGCAAGGCATGTATGCATCTGACACATTGGTGAATTAAATAATAGGGTTATTTTCTCTTGATATTCCAAGGGAATCAGAAAGTCTTCTACTCAGACCTTTTCTGTTGATCTGTTTCCATTGCTGGGTGCAATATTAAAGCTATTTTTAGTTTACACCAAACACTCTTTAAAACAAGCCTTATCTTCTGTTTCATGGCTGTAAATTATAGCCTAGATGTGATCCTAACTAGAGCCTTAGTCACTGTTATCATTTTCAATAAACGAATAATAATGTTATTAAGAAGTTGGGGCAATAAATTATATGCATTCAAAATAGACACCCAAGGCTTTGGAATGAGGGTGTTTCTTCAAGGAGGGGAATTCTTGGCTGTTGAGTTATTTCCAGAGAGAGATCTGATATATGACTACTTTAAAGTATCTTTCAATGCTCAAGAATTTTCATTTGGGCTTTGGATATACTTTCATTTCAGCTGATATATAGGAGGTTATGATACAGATAGGTTTGAGTTTTGGAGGATTTTTTGCTTGTTTGTGGTTTATTATTGTGGTTTCTTATTTATTTTTTTAAATCATTTTTTTTCTGAGTGTTCTGGTACTCCATTTCTTCTTTCCTTTTCCCTCCTTTCTGGGCCGAAGTTTTATTGTTTTGAAAGATTCCATTCATCCTGGAAATTTCTTTCTGAAACACATTAAACAAAGCACACATATTAGGGTACCAAAACGTGCTATCTCAAATCCAGACTTGGGACGCTGTAAGATCGTTAGCATGACACTAAAAGTCATTGAGGCTTCACATTACTGCCACCTGTTTTTAATGGAGTTCAAGCTGCTGAATGTAACTGAGCAAATAAGCACTGGACTGTTGACAATCATTAGTTATGTTATTACAGTGGAGATCACAAAGAGCCCATGTACATTCGTTTTCTATTCCTGGCTGTAGGTCTGACTTGCTTCAAGGCTCTGTCCCCCGTCTTCATTCTTCTGGTTGTAATAATTTCATAGGCATGTAGGGAGTTTCAGAAAGCTCCGAAAGAATAAGTTATTGCCACAGTAAAGGTTGCAATGCATCTCATAGAGATCTGTGTGGATGACAGAGCCAGACCTTGCCTTATACATGATGCAGTGTGATTTGTCATTGTCATTATATCATCGCATCTTCAAATGAATTTCTAGCTCTGTATCCATATCTCAAAGTTATTTCTAATTTGAATTTGTCAGAGCAGAGAGTTCATCCTATCCCTTAGTTCAGGCAAGAAGTGTTGCAGACCTCTGAGCGGGTTAGAAATGCTTTTTACTGTAACGTGAAACTAGAAAAAATCGGTTTATCAACATATGCTTATTTTTTCCCTATGAAGTTGAGATTATAGTGTGAAATGTCAGTTTAAGACTTTTTTAGATTTTCTCTAAGAATGCCAGAAACAATTTAGCTCTCAAAAATCCTACCCCAATCTCTAGCTGGTTCCATATCATTTGTGTCATAAAAGCTTACCTATTCCACCAGGAAGATAGTACAGCACTATCCCCAGTGGTGGAGCTTATGCAAAGAAGCTGTAAAAACTCCACTCCAGAAGATTTTCCAGACTCTGACAAAGATGGGATGCCCTGAGCTACCATTAGTGATAGTCCTGTTTCTAGAAGTAGTTTGGAGTCAAGACCTCCAGACTAACATCTCTATCATTCTGTGAAATCGTCATATGATAAAGGGAGGTAACAGTCTCTGTTTCAGTGTCGGTGCTGGAGACTAACCGTTCTAGTGATGTTTAGACACTAAGATTACTGTACGGTCTTTAAGTGACAGGTTAAATAGATTAACTTCCCTCTAAGTTTGTCTTGCAAAATAGTGACCATCACTACCGACATAACAAACCTATTCTGAAACCTATTCTGAAACCTCTGTCAGTCACTGGAAAAGTCTCCCAGCTCCTCTTCCCTAGCACCTATTTTCTACAGCAGGTTTTGAATTGACATCACAAACCTTGAAGTAATCTCTGAAAGGCAGATGTTCTCCTAGGCAGCTGTTGCAATATTTCAGCTGAACAGCCCTTAATTTAATGTTTGCCATGGCTTTTTTTCTTTTTCCTGCTTTTGCTATAACTCTGCTAGTTTAATCCATCTCTTTGGTCTGCATTTTCAAGACCTCATCTTTTCCCATGGAAGGGTAAATCTGTCAGTGTCAGTCAGCAAGGCTGCCTGATTTGCCACAATCCTCTGAAACCCTAAGGCTGAAAATTGAGTGTCTGTCTCCGTTTACAACACACAGGAAGAAATGTTTGTATCTCTTCGCCTCATTGTGATCCAGCAACAACCTAGACAAGGTGCTATAGGGCTAATCTTCTACTTGACCATGGCAGATCTCACTGGAAAAGATGAAGGGGCGGCAAAGCAGGCATAAAAACATTCCCATATAACACAGAGAAACATTTCATGAAGGAGGCCACATGCAAGAAGAACAAAGGGAGGTAGCCCAGGCTGTTTAAACTGTTTGGAACAGGATTGATGCTTTTGTTCTCCCCTTGTACACCTTCCTGTGCATGACACTCTGGATTTATGACTGGGTATCTAGATACCTTCAAACAAACAATAATTGATGCCTTTCCTAATGAAAGTAAATTTATTAACATGATTAGTCTGATTCCTCCAATCTGAAGACTGGGTAGTTGCCTGATTACTTTCCTTCTTTGAACTACCAGAAAGTATTTTAAATGCTTTGCATTATCTCACATGCAATGTAAATTAAAAATACCAAATACCTAATGCTAAAGTGACAATTACACATCAATAGGAATGTGATTTTTTAAAAGAACATAACTGTAAAAGATTTCACACTCGCATTCAGTGGAGAAAGCTACCACAGTAGTCAGCAATAAATCATTGAGGAGAAAGAGCTGTACTTGACAGAAAGTTTTCCCTTTGTGCAGAGGGTGGTCTCTGAAGGATGCTGCTGCCTATTCTTAATCACAAAGTGCCAGTAACATTTTCAGGCAACAAAAATCACTGAAATTCTCCTGTCTACATAGATAAATAACAACATTGAAAAAGTTCATTTACATAGTGATTGCAGTCAAAACAGCGGAAAAGCAAGACGGTGTAAAATACTGGTCCAAGCTACAGAGATAAGATGAGGGAGTAGATCTCATGACATGTAATACATGGTACATTTTGCAAGTCCTCTTTTCTCAATTTGTTATCATGCATGTGCATCTCAATTTTTGCTAGTTCGTGTCCCAGGGATTCCTGGAAACATCTTCAGCTGGCCTAAGGGAAGAAACAGAAGTTCTGACAGAAAAAGACAAGAAAGTGTCTCGTAGCAAAGGGAAATGATAAATCCTTCAAAGAGTTTGGATAAGAACTCTATAGAAAATGCACATGACTGCTCTAAAATCCTGTGTTTCTTTCCAGCTGCATACAAAGATAGCAGGAGTCCTAACAGTCTGGGTTCATAGTATGTTCTGGTTAACATCTATCAGAAGAACACGGGGAATGCAGTAAATTTGTGTGTGTAAATTTAGTTAAATATGTAAGACACTCCAGTATTTGATTAAACCAGAGATCCATCTACAGAACTTTTTTGTCTCCAGCAGTGGTCAGAAGCACAGGTTCAGGAAATCTACACAAGAAACAGAGGGACTATTTTGTAATTCATGTCCCCAATTTCCATTGTAATTTGTGGATTCTCCCTGCATAGACAGAGTTGTGTTAAAGGCACATCAGTGTATATATCCTCCATGAACTTTTTTCCAATTCTATTTTTATCTCCTTATTTTTACTGAGTTTCCAACGTCCTGTAGCAAGAGGTCCACGACTTAACTGCAGGTCCACGACTTAACTGCACATCATGTTCAAAACAGTTAATCTTGTTCATCAGTCTTACTTTTGTGGTTACACGGCTTAATGGACATAAGAAAGCTTTGGTTTGCCAAGGTCATATGAGGGTATACATATGTAAATACATACAACAATCACACTTGTTTTCTGCAAGACGGTGCAGACATGTTTACCAGAATATATGCTTGGAAGCTGGAAAAAATCCAAGTAAACACTGGATTTACTGTTTACCAGAGCATCTCTTACAATAGATCAGAAATGAAGCAGAGTAACCAGAGTAACCCAGAATCTCATCCTCTCTGTCAGTAGCTCATGTCAGAGTGGTATGCTGCCCTGTTTGGTTTAACAGCACAGAAAGTAACTCTCTCACGCCACTTAGGGAGCAATTAAGATCCTCCTTCTCCAGGTAAGCAAGTCAAGTTGTCTAGGAAAAGGTAGTCAGAGGCTGATTTGGCTTGATCTGGACATCACTGTGGTTGTGGTGGAGGGGAAGGGGGTGTAGAGAGGTTGGTTAACCTTCCTGTAATTGTTTTATTTTGAAACGCCTCTTCAGTTCCTGACTTGGAACAGGAATGGAAAGAAAGTTTTTTTTAAAAAAAAATGTGCTCTGAGGTGAGGTGTCACAAGAGAAAGGCCCATTTTGATGTTATTTTAAGCTTGGATGCTAAGGAGAGAGTGCTGAAGTTCTGTTTTCCACCTGGCCAGTTCAGGTTTTCTACCTAAGGCAGAACAGATGGCCAGTGAGACAAAATCGTCCACCCTGAATTGTGGCCATGGCCACATTCAGTATTTATCAGACCAGAAGAAGAAACTGTTGATTATCACTGCATTCACTGTGGTAGTGATAAAGACAGAGACCCACCAGCCCAGCCATTCTATAGATGTGAATAAATAGTTAGGGATTATTAATTCAACATGTACCCCGTTGTTCTATTAAAAGATGACATTTTTCTTTTTGAAACCAGAAGGGATTCGTGGGATGAGGAGCAGAGTAATCCCTGGCCCCTTACAGCAAAATGGGAAGTGTCAGCATTTTAGCTGGAGATAATTACATGGAGACAAGAAGATTAGAGAAGTCACACTGAACAGCGGTGACTGTGTCACAGGAACTGGCACCTGCAGTCCCTTGACCATTACATGTGGCAGCAGCATCAGCCACTTGAGCAAACAGCTAAAAAACAATATGAAACTGCCACCCTTCCAGAGTGAGGCCATCACTGATATGGCAATGTTATCATTTAACATTGTGTTAGCATTCTGTGTATTTCCAACCTTGCTCCTTTCCAAGGCTTAACACATTACAAGTTTCAGGTAATGGGTATATTAAAGGAATTTTCTCTTGTAACAAAGAGCCAGAGGTTGCCCATGCAATTGTAACCTGAAGGTATACTCTAGCTACAGAACGTTTTTTAATCTGAGGACTCTGAGTGGGATCTTTAGTTTGTTATTGTTACTCAGTGTAGAAGGCACACAATATTAGCTGTGACAGCTTTCATGTGCGGAGCAACAGCATTCAGCTCTGCACACTTTCATCAACAAAAACAACGGAGGAAATTCTCGGGGCATGGCAGAGGGAGACTCTCTTCATACTGGTTTGGACAACATGACTTTCTTCCACTTTCTTGTTGAGAGACTTATAGCTGCAATATCTATCATGATAGCAATGGTGTTTATCTTCCCAGAAATATGTCGAAGCAAGTGTAATTGTCTTAGCATAAAACATATCAGTGTTAGGAGTGACGCAATATGTTTAGCATCAATATAAAGGTTGCTAAGTTTTATGATTTCAGCTGGAATTAGAGCAGCAACAGGACCCTGGAACATATGGAACACATTTTTAGGTTTTATGTTCATGTCTCTCAAGGAGGATTAGCACATTTCCAAAATTTCTTTATGCGCTGTACCATGGGCAGAGATAGTTTGTGTGTAACAGCATTGCTCTTCCCTCATCCATCTCCCCATTTAAACCTGAACCCAAGTGTTCGGGAATTCTTTGGAGGCTTGACAGCTGGTCGTAGCTTATAAACATTATTCCACATCTGCTGCTTGACAGGTTATAAAAGTAGAACAATGTATACAGCAGAGCTATCAGCATGATAGATTGGATATAAGGTATTGCCAAGTTCCCCCTCATCTGTATGTATCGATGAGTATTGGATCTGCTAAGGTATAAAACTGTGGAAAGAATCTAGGCTTTATATGTGCGTGGTAGGAAAGGCTTGATTAGCTACAACCTTCACTACTGAAGAGTTGTAAGGTGAGGAAGACAGAATCCTACTTCTCACTCTAGAGGGTGTAGCTGTGTAGTGACCTTTGAACAGGAACGCAAAGCACCACAGGGTGTGAGATCAAGGAAAAATGGAGCAACATCACTGATTCAGTAGGCACAGTCCCATCAGAGCAGCAATGGCTCAGCAATCTCCTGTTTTCATTTCTACACATACATCAAGACCAAATGGTTTTCTGGGGTGTGTGGCTTACTCTGATGCTAACTGCTGCTCTCAGCTTTGGGATAGGTTAATGATATGGTAATAGAACTAAAGACAGTTAAACATATATGGGCTCCTCTTCTCTTTTTTTTAATCTTTAAGCTCCAGAAATTAATCCAGAGATTAAACTGTATTCTAGTCAAATTATTGTAGAGATCTGTCTGCAGGACTCAAAATTGAGCAAAGCTGCATGTAGTATTTCTGGAGAATGGTGTAGAGATGATTTCGTCAATTAACTACTTGACGTTGTGAACGAGTGAATTTTAGTATTTCTTTCTGGCATTTCCCCTCAAACAGGCAAAAACTCCATTCTCAATAGGCTTTTTCTAGAAGCATATGGCTAAAATAAAGAAAGAAAACAATTTAGAATCTAAAGCTAACAAAATCTCTCTATTCCTTATAGAAGGAGTAGAAAATTGATCACATTCTTTAGCAAAAGAGCTGGTCAGAGTATTTTCTCTTGTAGAAATGTACAGCTTTGGAAGCTGAATCTTTGAAACTGGAAACATGAGAAAGCTAGGATATTTCATCAGAAAAATATTTCTCATAGGTTTAGCAATCTTTTTACCTCCTTCTTCAATAATCCTCCTACTCTAAACCGTGTGCTCAGAGTATATTATTACCAGGTTCTCTTCCTTATTTTCAAAGCTAATTTTTAAATATGTATTCATCAGTTCTCAAATAGGTTGCAGACTCCTGCACAGTGATAAGAGGAAGAGGACAAACATTTACCCTTTTCTTGATTTTTTATTATCCTGGATGTGAAGTTCTCTTTGTTTCACATCTCTCCTATTTTTGTCACATTCAACTGTAGCTGGAGAAAGTCACTGAGTAAAAGAGGAAGCTGTAGACTTATCATCAAGCCCGAAAAGTGCTGCAAGTTCTAGCTCCTACTCTAATAGAAGTGGCACATAACTCCCCTACCTTACAAATCCAGCCTAAAAATACAGAAGATCAGATACTGGTTAATGCTGCAGAGGATCTTGCCCATAGATCCTGAGTTCAGAGTCCTCTCTTCCCTCTCTTTTACAGCTCCCTTTCCACCACTGAATGGCAAGTTCCGGAAAAGCCACAAAATTCCAAGCTATATGTAGCATCAAGCAGATGTTTATCCCCAAATCCCACTTGAGCTGACTACAGCAACACACAAATTACAAGCTTTACCTAGTTGCAGATAACCTACCAAGTCATTTCTGGCTTTGAGCTATGACAGTCAGTGAGGTTCAGTCTTGCAACTGCCTGAACTTGATTCAGCTCTATTTTTGAGCTGTGTTTTTCTGTTGAGGCCTTTGGTTCAGAAGTGCCTGGGCTCAGAAAAGGTGAAGGGAAAGGGGCTACTGGCTTGATGTTACTGTTACAATTTTATCTTTACAACTAAGCATCCAACAAAGTCCTTGTCTTTAAAGACACCTACTTATCTTGTTTATGAATTCAAAATTATGCATAAAGTCCCCTTCTGAAACCTGGAGATGGGGTAAACAGGGAGTGTGATCTGCTAGGTAGTTGCATATCTTTTCATGTTTTTTCTATATTGCATATTAAATTGCATAAGATTCTAACTACCACTGAAAGAAGATGACGAAGGCTTTCTCACACATTTCCAACAACGGACGTTGTCTAAGCAACACAGACCTCACAACACAAAATGGAACAGACCCTAACCACCATTAACAACTTGAGCTTTCATTGTAGAGTACCACTGAGTTCATTAAAATTTTCACTTGCAAGTGGATTTGTTATTTTTGAAGGGCGTCTCCAACCCAGTAGTTAATGGGCAGAGATCCCAATTTTTCTGTGGCTCAGTCTAATTGAGCTGAAAAGACCACAAGACTCAATGCCACACAGACTGAAAAGGTTGGGCACTGAAGCAGTAATGGCTAAATTTCTTTGGTGTTATTTATGAGCCCCTTAGCTCTGTGCCCTCATGAAACCTGATGTTTCCAGATGCTAGGCTAGGAAGTCTGTAATGGCCTAGGTTTCCCTGTCCTCAACTTTACTGCTCTTCAGACATTCATTCTCGTTATTTCATTGCTAAATTTCGATGAAAAAATCTTGTTCATCCAGACTAAGTCCCTCCCTGCAACTAACCTTGGCTTCTTAGACATAAAAAGCTTCAAGGACACTCAGAACATCTCCAGGACTTCCATTACATCTGTTTCAGGACAGACACAGAGGCCTTCCTGAGAGGCCTTATATTCCTCAGCCTCCTGTTTGTCTATGCACCCTGGGTTGCATAATGCTTAAAAAGCCAAATACGCAGCGATTGGAAAACGTTTCTGTGGCTGAGATGTGGCTTTTGCTCCAAAAATACACTGAGCAGCTCTATGCCGCAGGCATGTAAATGAGCAAGTACTCACTTTGCATTTTGTGTTCAGAAATACACTTGATGCATTTTCATCTGTCACTTCCACCAAGATGCTAATCTCACCAGGAGCAAAGTCCAGAGAGTCAAGAATTTGCACATTAGGAGCACTGAACTCTTCTCATGCACAGTACTTAACAAGCACCTCTTGCATCAGGGAAGGCCGAGCCAACTTGGCAGGTGCTGGCATGATGAGTACTTTTTTGGGAGCGAGCACTTCCACTAGTGCCTCTCAGTGTGCTGAAGGTATCAGCTCAGGTGCTGTACCACCACAGCCGGTCACCGAAAGATATTAAGGCGGATGCTGCAATCTTCTAAACAGAAACACAAGCCATGGGCAAGTCAATTCTCTTCTTTATGGCTTGGTTATAAGAACAGAAAACTTGTTCTTCAGTTTGTATGAATAATGCTGTGCTCTGCCAGTATTTACACCCATTTCTTTTCCACAATCATTTTAAAACAGGGTGATGACCACTTCTTGCAGAGCTGTTTGATGACTATTTGACACTAAGAATTGCTACCATTTTGGCTTTTAATATATATTATGCTACTTCTAAGGACACACATATACACGGCTTCCTACATGACTGCCCCACAGCAGAGCTCAAGAGAACCGTGTCGACACCAGAGCAAGCCCTGTATATCTGGCAGTAAGAATCTGCACCAGCTCCACTTACGTGCAATTGAAACTGGGCTGTCAGACTTTCATTGTGTGAGTAGAGAGTGCAGAATCTGAACAAAAGAGGAAAATCAAATGATTTGTCTATGATTACACAGAAAAGCTGCAGTAAAACCAGAACACCATTGTCCAAGTTAATACTTCAATAATTTTCCCACAGGACCATCATTCCCCCAGCAAACGGCTTCCACAGAGCTCACACCATGGACACAAGGATATTTGTGACCAGAGATGATAATAAAACACTTACAGGAAGGCTGAATTCCAGACTCAATTACAAGAAAAACCAACAATGGCTGATGGATATCTTGTATTGTGTTATCACAATGCACACTGGATAGCTTTCCCTAAAAGAAAACCTTGTGATCATACTGAGGTTTGACATGGGAAATGACAGAAATGCTGGGCTCATTATTTATTTTTTACTCTATAGTATTTCCGTGTAACCAGATGTTCATAACAGCTAAGCATAATTAGGCTGTTTAAATTAACTAGTCCAAAACTAAATAGACACAAGACCACCAGGAACTGCACTTAGCCTATTACCACTCTTTAGGAAGCCTGTATCTAGTCAAATCTGTAGATGCAAGGGGTACAGCAATGCCACTAAATAAAAGATTGTACAAGAACCAGCAGTGAAGTCACATCCACATGTTTTAGGGCAACCTCCCTCTACAGCAAACCTGACTATACTGATGCAGCACAAGACTCGGTCTCTTCTGGGCCAAAATCACCTTTGCTGCCACTGACATAACTTGTATAATTTCTCTACTGTCTGCTCAAACAGTCTGAAGCAATGGTGCTTCTCTAGCAAAATGTAAGATTTGCATAACATGGGGTTTGATGTAAAGGCACACAGAGGTTCTCTGAGGTGTAATAAATCTTCTGGATTTGTATTATGAGTCCCCCATAAAGCAGAGGGATCTTAATCTCCTGCCTGCATTGGAGTTAGCTGGGACATCCCAGAACAGAGTGAGGAAGTAAATTAGCAGTTGGGGAAAAGATGGTCAGATCTCAAGCTTGTTGCCAAGGCATATTTGTATTATAAAGCACACCTAATATTTATTTAAATGAAGAGATGGAGGATTAGGTGAGTACAGAGGTGCACGTTCCTTGGAGATGCAGCCCATTACAGAGTATATGGAGGTACTTGCAGGACATTTGCTTCAAGATACCATAGAAGATGCTCTTGGTGAAGAAATCGGTCTTGTCAACCCGGAAACAAGGTCATCAGTTTGAAACATATAAGTAAAGGATATTTTACAAGCACCAACATGCAAGGGAAAGTAACAGTTCAGGACAGGAATGAGGTCTCACACTTACTTAAGCCACTATAATGCTAGGCCTGTTTACAGCAGCCGGAAATCCAGATTTTGACTTTCAGGCAAATTTCTGCAGCAGAAGAAGGTGGAGAAAGAGGAAGGAGATCACAAAATGGCATGATACAACATATTTCCTCTAAATGCTTTTAAAGAGTGGTAAAGTTTTCCATGAGGTATTAGTAAGTTGCTTAGTGAATAACCAAGGGAGCAGAAGCAAAATTAAAACATGCCAGGGGCAATCAACAGGTTTTTAATTGTGGTTTGTTGTTTTTTTTTTTTCCACTCTCTCATTTCACTCTGTATTAGGTAATTCGTTATCTAATTTAACGCAGGTATTATTCGTTAGAATCTCCACACAATGCAGCTGGCATGTTTAGACCATCTCCTTCACGAGATCTCTTATTTTGGCTGCTTGTGTTGTTTTGGCTGCTGGAGTTGAAATCCTTTGCTCCTGACTTTCAGAAAATCTGGATCCCCATTTCCCTTTGGAAACACTTGGACCAGTTGGTGCACTGAGTGCTTAGCAAGAAGACAGGAGCCCTCAGAGTCACAAATACCCTTGAAAAGGTGTCTGAAAATGTTTCAGGTATGATTTTCAAAGTGTTAAAGAAAGTCTTTAAATTTGCAAGTAACCTACCTTACAAATGATGTGGAAGAAAATCTGTCCAGACTACACTATATCATCCTGTTCTGTAAAGCTGGAGATGTTTCTTCTTGACTAAATGAGCAGCTGTAAATGGAGAGTGAATTGGAAGGTCATGTCAATTAAACTCCCTTCACTTGCGTTCTTTTTTTAGGGCTACCTCCACCTATGGCAAGGAGCCAAAGTAGGTGTAACTCATGTGGGACCCAATCCAGTTCTCATGAAGTCAATGAGAGTCTTTCCATTGACTTTTACAGGCGTTGGATTTATTCCATAGTGAAGAGCTGGAAGGAGTAGGTCAAAATATCCTTCTTGTGTTTCCTTTTATATATACACAGTAATACTTTCACCTGTAGTTTGTTTCAGGGGCACTTAGGGGTTTTTCATCCAGACTCTTTTCTATGCAGCTTCTGTGGGCTTATTAGCCTGAGGCTAGAGAAAGGCTTTGAAAGTCTGGACTTCTGAGGCTGAGTCACTGTTAGATATCATTTGTTCAATTTTTATCTTGGGGCCTTCATTCAATCCCATCCTGCCAGAGTTAGAATCCTACACATCTGGGGGCACCTGAGACCTCTGTCCTCTTGCCTCAAGACAAGCTGAAAACCATTGCTACCAGGAGGTGTCACTCCCAGGAGATCTCTCCTAATCTATAGTGAAATCTGAGACTCTCAAATCTTGGCTTGCTCCGTGTTTCTGCAAAGCTTTGTTGCAGAGCCATAATGAAATCCTTCCTCACACTTCCCCCTTGACAAAAAATGCCATGCTGTTTGGTTTATTTAGACATGTATTTATAGAGCATGGCGGAACAGAGATAATGGTAATAATCAGGTTCAATGCAGCATGAGCAGCAAATGTGAAGAAGAAAGGAGTGGCTTCATCTCAAGCTTACCCAGAGCCAGAAAAACTGTGATTTAAGGTACCCTTTGCATTATGACCAACAGGCTAGAAGTTTGAAATTAAGATATAAACTGCAAAAAAACAAGTAATTTAAGTGGAGAGGGGGGAGCATGGGTAGTTTTTAACCCCTAAAACTGTTCCCACTGAGATCAATGGGACTCACTGATGAAAAATCCAGGATTATATAATCTGTTACCCAGGGGAGCAAAATCCCTTTTAGTGACACTCTGGGGAGCAGTCCTGGGATAGTAAGTAATGATCTAGCCACAGAACACAGTGATCTTTCACGTATAAAAAGAGTGGGAAGAAAATTCAACTGGATCTGGGAGCTGCTGGGCAACTGAGAGACTGAGTCTTACCTCTGCTTCAGAGGGCAGTTTCGTCTTTCCCTTGTGTCATTTGCAAGACAAGGCTGGAAGTGGCTCAGTCTGTCTCTGGATGAACACAGGAATCAGAGAGAAATAAAGGTAAAGAAGTGTAGGATTCTCACTCATATTTAGAAGCCTGCCTGATTTTCCAAGGGATGGGTCTCTGAGTATCTTTATGGGAATACTGCTCTTGATTGGAGAACAGATCATCTCTCTGATGCAATCTTTCTCCACTGCAAACTCCATATGCCCAAAAATCAGATTTAAGTCCTTCTATTTGCCCTGCCCCAAAAAATCAGTTGATAACCTTAAAACCTGAGAACATTTTTTTTCCTTTTTGTGTGAGGAAGGGTCTTTAAACTGAAAGAAGAAATTAAGACATCTTCAGAGAGTCCTACAGACAGTATTCTGGGTCTGTGTACTACATGTTCAGCCTATGTTAGCATAACAGTGCTGGAAACAGAGGTAAGCTGGGAGCGAGGCAAATGATTTATAACTATTTGCTAGGCTGAACCACTGATGTTTATCACAGTAAACACTTGATGCAACAAAACTGCAAGGTGGTATGATGTGGTGACACTGAAGCCGTCTCTGAATTCATTTTGCATTTAGAGAATGCTTTCTTCACCCAAAACTTCTTCCTTTTTCTAAGATTAATTCCTCCCCTCTATCCCTCCCCTTCCCCCAGTCTCCTGGGCTTTCTCATTCTGGGAAAAACAAACTATGGCACTTGGGCATTTTTAAACAAATTTTTGGAACTTTGATTTAATCATTTCTGTTTCAGCTTGGGCCACTTTCAAATGAAAAATGCTGATTTGAAACAGTAGTAAATAACCAAAGCAAATCTATTTTATTCATCATCACATAGTATTCAAATTAACACAAATTAATCCATTTCCCTGCCATTGCTGTTCCAAGCACAAATTTCTCTTCTCGTTCCGCTGGCACTTAATTTTCACCTTAATATATTTATTAACTCATTAAACTAGATTAAAAAAAAATTTAAAAAAATCTGTTACCTTTTCATAACAGATTGCCATGAAGGATTGTTTCCTCCCCCCTCCTCGCCACCACTCTCAGCCAAACTGTTTGACCTCAGCAGGCTAGAGGGAAAGCAGATATTACAAAAGGAACAGAGAAAACATTCAAAAACGGAGTGGTCAACATATAGCAGAGTCATCATCTTCACTAAAGAATGTGTATGTTCATATGCATCCCCTTCTCTGTACATTTTTTTCTCTCTGATTATATGCTACTTCAGTGCCAGCTTCCAGAGTAGCCATATACCTTATTGCGGGTCAGGCTCACAACTCTTGAGGATGGAGGAAAGAAATACAGCATGACAACAGAGAATCAAGACTGACTGAAGACAAAGCACCAGCCTCAGGTTGAAGTCCAGCCCCATCCAAGGTGGGCTAACTTAGAAAGACAAGTAAAAGAAATTTTGGGAACCACAAGCAGAAAACAATGTGTGCTTCATGCAGGAAAAATGGGTTATGAAAAACACACAAGGACAAAGCAAAGCCCCCAAAGACCTGTTTGGAAAGGTCAGCTTAATTCAGAGCAACTCAGGCCCAGAGTCTCATCAAGGAAGCATAACTGAAGTTTGCCAGGTTACACCCTCTGAAGTAG
>NW_009728947.1:0-20176 GCF_000703405.1 Apaloderma vittatum | reverse complement strand
GAGTGCCAGAGAGGGAGAAAGGAAAGCCAGGAGCAGGACGCCAAGTGCTTTGCAAATCAGCAGGCCTCAGTAGAGTTACATCAGTGGAGAGATTAGCCCAGCAGCTAACAAAAGGCTCATGTCTCAGAATAGCAATCTTCAGTGTCTGTCTTGATCAAAATGAGCAAACCTGCAGAAAGGAACAAATCTAAGCATTTAAATCTTTGGAATCCCCCTGCAGATTTCCTCTGACTAATTGGATTGGTCTAGATTTCCCATGCCTAGTTTCTTAGCAATTTATCTTAAAAATTGTCTTATTCTTTCTCCTCTGCCTCAAACCCACCTGTATCTAGGCATATCAGAACCATCAGGTTTCCTGCAGCTCCTCACAGGTCTAAAGGCTCCCAAGGTGATGGAACAGCCAGAAAGCAAGATTTGTGTGTTGGACCACCAGACTGGAACAGACGGCCATCACACAGGGCAGCAAATGCTAGTTTCACATTACAAGACAAGAGTTTATGCATGTCTCAGGTCACACCACTGGGAAGCTACATTTTTCCTGGTAGCACTGAAGTAAGGCTGATCTGAGGCTGGACCCAGCGTGATTCCCAGGGCTTCATGGGGGAGTTTGGCATAACAGACAGCTGAGCCTTCACGGAGCAGTACAGACGAAACACACCAAAACATCATCTCATTTCTCTGCCTCTGTAGACTTTCCCAGTGCGTGTGTATGGACAAACAACTCAGGAGAACAGAGGTACTATTTTCTAGCACAGATGTGTGGCATCGCCCTCCACTTTCAGATCTAAACATGTCAAACGTCAAAGAAGTGGGAGGAAAGGGACATGAATTTTGAAGAACAAATTATTTTTAAAGAACATTTCAGCCTCATCATGTATGTTTTTTGACTGCTTATTTGTTTATTTCAAAGCTGCATTATCTTTCTCCTTCCCAACTTCAGTTTTATAATTTGGGCTACCAAGCCCTTCTGAACCCCTCTTTCTCCAGGTGGATGAAAGTGATGGCAAATTACTGTCAGATCTACAACTTCAAAAACATGCCCATCTCCGTTGGTCCAGTTCTGTTGACCTTACCCTTGACAATATGATTTTATTCTTCTTCAAGCTTTCACACTAGAGTGCTTCTCCAAGACATGGAAAAGTCAAGTTATCAGTTTCAATCAAGTAGAGGAGGAGGCAGGAGACGTGCATAGTTAGACAAGGAGCTCCTGGAAAAACTCAAATGTAAGAGGGAAATTTACAGTAAGGGGGAAAAGGGTCTGGTTAATTGGGAGGATTATAGAAATGTGGCCACAGTATGTAGACAATCAACAAGAAAGGCCAAGGCTTTCTTGGGACTTAGTCTGGCTGGGATTGTGAAAGTAAAAAAGAAAAATTTCTCCAAATACATCAACAAGAAAAGGAAGGATAGGAAACAAGTGAGTCTGCTGCTAAATAAGGTGGAAGAAACGATAACAGGGGATGCAGAGATGGCAGAATTACTGAATGCCTTCTTTGGCTCAGTCTATACTCCTAAGGCCAGACCCCAGGAATTCCAGTCACTGGAAGAAAGGGAGCAAGAGTGAGGATGACTCTCCACTAGTCAGTGAGGATTTGGTTAGAGTACTATTACAAAAACTGAAAATGCACAAATCCATGGACCCCAGCGGGGTATATCCACGTGTGCTGAGAGAGTTGGCTGATGTGGCTGAACTGCTCTCCATCATCTTTGAAAAATCATGGGGAATGGGAGGGGTGCCTGAAGACTGTAAAAAAGCTGGTATCACCCCAGTCTTCAAAAAAGTGCAAGAAGGAGGACTCTGACAACTATAGGCCAGTCAGCCTCAGCTCAATCCCTGGGAAGATGATGGAGCAGCTCATTCTGCAGGGCATCTCTAATCAATTAGAAGAAAAGAAACTTATCAGGAATAGTCAGCACGGCTTTACCAAGGGCAAATCTTGCCCAACTAACCTGTTATCCTTCTATGAAGGCATGACCAAATGGGTTGATGAAGGGAAAGCAGTGGATGTTATGTACCTGGACTTCAGTAAGGCTTTTGATACTGTCCCCCATGACATCCTCACAGGAAAACTCAAGAAATGTGAGATAGGTGATTGGACTGTGAGGTGGAGTAAGAACTGGCTCAGCAACAGAGTTCAGAGGGGTATGATCAGCAGCACAGAGTCAAGCTGGAGGCCTGTGGCCAGTGATGTTCCCCAAGGTTCAGTCCGGTTTTGTTCAGTATCTTCATCAATGACCTATATTAGGGGACAGAGTACACCCTCAGCAAGGTCGCTGATTATACAAAACGGGGAGGGGTGGCTGACACACAGGAAGGCTGTGCTGCCATCCAGTGAGGTCCGGACAGGCTGGAGAGCTGGGCAAAGTGGAACCTCATGAAGCTCGATAAGGACAAGTGTAGAGTCCTGCATCTGAGGAGGAATAACACCAGGCACTAGTACAGATTAGGGAACGTCCTGCTGGAAAGCAGCCCCATGCAGAAAGACCTTGGGGTCCTAGTGGACAGTGGGTTGTCCATGGGACAGCAATGTGCCCTTGTGGCCAAGGGGGCCAATAGGATCCTGGGGTGCGTTAAGAAATTGTGTCCAGCAGGTTTAGGCAAGTTGTCTTCCCCTCTACTCTGCCCCAGTCAGACCACACCTGGAATACTGTGTCTAGTTTTGGGCTCCGCAGTTCAAGAGAGACAGAGACCTACTGGAGAGAGTCCAAAAGAGAGCTATGAGGATGATTAAGAGACTTGAACATATCTCCTGTGAAGAGAGACTGAGAACTGGGGCTGTTTAGCCTTGAAAGGAGATGGCTGAGAGGGGATCTTATTAACATATAAAAATATCTGAGGGGTGGGGGACAATCTCTTCTCAGTGGTTCCCAACAATAAAATAAGAAACAATGCATTTAAGTTAGAACATAGGAAGTTCCACCTCAACATAAGGAGAAACTTTTTCACTGTGAGGGTGACAGAGCACTGGCACAGGCTGTCCAGAGAGGTTGTGGAGTCTCCTTCCCTGGAGACTTTCAAAACTCACCTGAACACGTTCCTGTGTGGCCTGCCCTAGGGGATCCTGCTCTGGCAGGGAGGCTGGACTAGATAATCTCTAGAGGTGCCTTCCAACCCCTAACATTCTATGAATTGATCAAGAAACATTAGGCATAGCTCAAGTTATTGTCAGGTGGACATCCAAGGGTAAAAACAGAGCAATGACAAGGGCCTCTGTTTTGGGGCAACAGTCTTTCTACAGTTCTGAAATTCTGATTGTTGCCTCCCATGATGAGAACATGGAACAAACAAACGTGAGCCCAGTCAGTTGGAGCTCCAGGCATCATTCCAACAGTCATTTTGAGTTTTCTCTCTGGCTCTCAGTCATGTTCTGCTGAGTAGAGAAATTACTTTCCACCAAGCTAAGGATTCAATAAAACCTGTAGTTGGTCAAAGCAATCTTTTAATCCTAGACATTTTCATCCTATCTTCTATTTCATTCCTTTTCCCACTTCCTCCACCCAACCATTGTTTGAAAGCTCCATCTCCTGAGAATCCTGGAGGAAATACAATTCTACTTTATCCCTTCCTCTGTCTTCCTCAAAATACACCCAGCTAGGGCCTCATCCGTCATTGACTTAAGCACTTTCTTAAATTCAGTCAAATAGTAAATTCAGCTCCAGTTATAATATGAATTAACTTTATCATTAACATGGCTTCCAAGAGCCCATTCTGTTCCTTTTTCCTCACAAGCAACACTTTTAATGATTGTATTAACTCCAGTGTGAAGGTAGAGACTTTGACATTCAGGTCAGACAACTAAATTTAAATGCCATCTGGGGAAATATTTACAAAATGCCAGTTTTACATTGATCTTAAGTCTTTGTTGTCTAGAGAGTTAAAATAGAGATCTGCAAAATCACCAGCGGAGGGTATATCAGAATAAACTAGTCACCATCTCACATTAAAAAGGAAGAAAGAACAAATGTCTGACATTCTCAAGCAGCTGGTTTCAAACACTCCAGAAACATCCCTATTCTCGAATTGCAGTGCCCTTGACCAAAAAAAATGGGTTCAAAAGGAAATATGCAAATTCATGAGGAATAAGTTCATTGGTGCCTAACTGGCGGTAACTTTGGGCTTTGATATCTTAAGTCTGACAGAAAACAAGGCATAGTAAGAAAAGGATATCTTTATATTGTTTCATGGGAGTTTCCATTAAGCTTCTTGTACTGATGGCTTCTGGACACAAAGATTCAAGCTGTAAAAACCTTTGGTCTGACTTAGTATAGCACTCCTTACATGAAAAATTCATACTGTCTCAAGCACATCACCAGGATAATAGTATACACCAGACCCTTTTAACCAGTGCCTCACACCCAACCACATAACATCTGAGATGTTATGAAAATCAAGCAATTGCCCCATTAAAGCTGGAAGTTGTTATCATTTCCTTACGCACTGGGAGTTAAGGCACAAAGACAGTAATTAATAGATTTGTTCTGGACCACTGAGCCTTGTAAACATGAAGATGGTACCCCTGCCTTCTCTCCACCACATCAATAACAGCTTTCCACTTCACCCTGCTGCCCTTCCACTTCATGTGGTTCATACTAAGGAGTCAACCCATATCCTGTTGCTACGCAGATGGCTGTGTGTGTATGCAACATCCCATTCATTAATCCAAGATAGTGCCCCAAGGGCTGGCTTTTGTGGCATTAAACCCCAGAAATTCCTAACCAGACCCTCTTGGTATTTGTAAACCAGAATTAGGTCACCTCATAGCATATTTTCCTTGATAAGATATGGATTTATTCTTGAAATATTTCCCCATAGACATCATTATGTTAAATGATTTTAATATTAGTTTTCTTATCTTTCTGACACACTCAGCCTTTATTCCAAATACTCAGAGTGAAATTCAACCACAGGTTGCAACTTTTATCTTTTGCATGTATTAAAACAACCTCATGGGACTTTTACGTCAATGGACCTTCTAGCATTCTCCTAAGACGAAATATTTCACTAGAGTTTCAAGAGCATTTCCGCTTTCTTTTTTATTTTGCTTTGCTTCTGGAAGAGAAGAAAAAGCGTATTTCCTCCCTGACATCCTTCTTCCTCCTTCTTCCATGTTTTCCTTACATAGGATGATGATTCCTCACAGCAAAATGTTATTTGGATGCAACTCATCCCTAGTCACTGCTAAAAATCTGGTTTCAAACATTCATACATGTGTAGGACTTGCACTAGCACTGAATACCAGGGTAAATTGCCCCACTGTTTTGCAGCATATCTGGTCGGTAGCCACTGGGTATTTTGAAAAGATCCTCATTAAGCTGTGTTTGCACTCAGCATTTTCAAGTAGTAATGCCTGAAGTGGGGATCAACTGTACCAATACATAGGTGCTCCGTATCAGTGCATGGGGAACTATGTTTGTTGTAATGAGTCTTTATGACGGCGTTGTGTAAGTATCTCTTTGTCAGTAAAATGATCACACTTCTAGCTGTCATGGATTAATGCATACAAAACTCTGTAAGCCATGTAGTTACACGCCTCCAGAAAAGCCCGTCTGCTTACTCAAGCACAGAGAGACATGCAGTCACCTTCTACAAACATCTTCCCATGACAGAAGTAATTTTCAGTGATCACTGAAAGAAAATTAAATAACCACTACATTCCATGAGTTCATAGTGTCTCAGAGTGTTTCTTTCACTTCCACTATTTATTATTCTTGCTGAAAAGTGATTGGAAATACCATCAGCTAAACCTGGGGTGAGTCTCGCACAAGAAACAGATCAAAGAAATGGAAAAACATTCCGACAAAGGAAATATTTCTTTAGGTGAACCAGCACATTCACAAACGTGCACATTTGCACACACACGTGAGAACATACACGCTTACGCTAACTCCCACAGGAGCATCTCTCCAGAAAGCGTGTTAAGAGTGCATGTGAGGTACACTAGTATTTTCACAGCCAGTGAAAGTATCCGTCATTATTACACAATCCTATAGCTCCCCACTTGCTTAATAATGTACTTAAACATGCAAACAGATAATGTTTGTAACGTTTTTGTGTCACAATCAATGTAGAGTCAATGGAAAAAATAAGAAGGTAGTGTGAGGCACCTGGGTAGGGAACAAATCATGTTAGGGAACGACTATCATTGCCAAAGTCTTTTATTCACTGAACGACATCACCCTGCTGCTCTAAGAGATTACGTCATTTCTCACTCTTCCTATCTCTTCTTTCGGGCTCTGAAGACAGTTTGTGTAAATGGGAATTCTGAATCTCAGGGACTGTCACATATTTGTTTGCAGGTACTTGCCCTTGCAGATGATTGTCGCATCACCTAAATAAATTAGAAGCCTGTTACAGAAAATGTGGCAGATGGCTACATTCCAGGTTCCTCTGGTTGCAATGCTCCCACAAGGCTACATCAGACAAGTTATCCACCCTTAGAAGTGGTAAGTAATCAAGTTAAACAGAATTGCACAGTATTCAAGAAAAAAAGAAGCAGCTCATTTAAGAAACTGTAGCTGCCCCTTCCTGTTTTTATTTCAGAAGCTTATTACTTTTTGATCGTTTGCCTCTGGAGTTTTTCATCTTCTTGCTTATTTCTGGTCTCATGTTTCATACTTACTGTACCCATATATGACAGTGAAAAAGTGAGTAACAGATCCAGCAGAGGAAAAATCTACAGAAAAAGAAAATTAAAGTCTTGGGAAACAGGACATAGACCTGGTCTTGCAGCTGTGAGCACTGAGACACGGTGAATCTAGGTTCAACTGTTGAAACTGCCATGATTTCTTTAAGTGGACTTCAAAGACATTTTTCTAGCCTTGAACAGTGATCATAAATACAGCAATGCTAGCCCAATGAATATCTTAATCTCACTGTACCTCTATCCAAAGTAAAAATACTTTGAACCTGACTAATAAGCAATTTCCAGTAGGACATCTGTCAGATAATGCTCCTTCAACAAAAGTGAAGTATTTCATTGATGCAAGTCAATTTCTGTCAGAAAACTTCGAAATTATTTGACGAACACTACAAATATTTTTTCTTTTCCAATTTTTGTCTTTTTGCTTCTCATTCTGCTGTTTTGATTGTTTTTGTTGTGAAATAACAGAATATTTTGATAATAAAAAATAGTCACATTAAATTTGGAGGTAATTACTTTCACATAATAACTAAATCCAATTAGTCATATTAGAATTCTCCATGTGATAGAAATTCTATTTTCTATCACACCATCAGATACTGCTTTTCCTCACAATCTTTTCCATCCATTTTAGGCGCATCATGGGGCAGAAGTTCTCTTCTACTCTCCACTTTCACATCCACTTTTTATCTTCTCATTACCTCTCCTCGTTTGTAGTAATACTTAACTGTTGGAGAACAACACCACAGTAAAATGAGGATTCAGGTAACTATCTGGTCTGTAATGCCACTTGGGACATTTTTGGGGTGTTCAGTGCCCACCGCAGTCAGTTCTTCTGGGTTCAGCTACCAGAACCAAGGTAGTAGCTCAAGCAGTGAGACTTTGTGAAGCTGCTTCTCTTTCTTGCCATTCAGGGGGATCACTATGGTCACCTCCTGAAGCTATTAGTTACCTATTTTCAGCAGCTTCTACTTTCTTTAGAGGAAGGAGAGGAGCCAAGATGAGAGCCATAAGCAAAGTCCCAAGAAAAGGGTACCTGAAGCTTGCGTCATTAATTAAGACATGCTCATGAGTTTGCTGGGGAATTAGGCAGGAAACATCTTGTGATTGCAAAGGAGTGTTTAGGAACAGGGGTGTCATGCAGTTTCAGAACCTAAAACCTTACACGAGACTGGTGAAGAGGCAACACTGGCAGGATGAGCCAGAATCCCCTCCTTCTCTGGGAACCAGTTCTCTGCTACCATGTCAGTAATCTCGAATCTCTCCAAAAATTGCTCTTCAGACCTCCTCACATGAGACTCAGGCACTGAAACTCAACTCAGACTGATGAAAAGAAAACATTTTTGAAGTCCACATAAAGAATAGCTCTGAGATCTGGAAATGCCAGGGACAGCAATGGTACCAGATAGAGCCCTAAAGCAAAGTACTATTCCATTTGACTTACAAACCACTCCACTCTACCCTGGGCGAGCACAGAGGGCGTCACGGAGAACAGAAGCTCCCCATGGGTTGTCAGCACCAGCTGCTCCCCGTGATCGCCCCTGAAAGCAGTGCAGGCTGCTGGTGGGATGGCACACTGCATGGCACCCAGAGTGGCTGAACAAGTCTCCTCAGGTACCTTTGTACCTTCCATTGCTCTGGGCAGGCTTTTAGTAGGAAACAGCCAAAGTTTACATCTCCTCTCTACACAGAGGACAGTAAGGAGTAGGCAACACAGGCAACACTAAGAGAAAGACCAGCTAAATAACAAATCCATTACTATCCCTATGTTACTTGGAAATAAGGAGCTAAAAAGCATGAAGTGTGCAAGTATTTTGTTTCTTTCATCCTAGCTCCAAACAGCAATATTTGTTCCATGTGGAGTCCCAGGACAGGTAGACAAGCTGTCAGTCCCTCATCTCGACTGTCACCCACAAGCGACTGCATGCCATTCTGTCCATCCACAACAAATAGAATGAACAGGGGACAGGTCTCTTCTCTAACCCACTCCTCTCTTCGCATCAACACATGCATCATGGTATTTATCCTGTGAGAATGGCGATTTCCGACTGGTGCAACTTTATTCCTGGACACAGGTCTGAGCTTATGACTGTCAGTGCAGACAGCAAGGGAATGAACATTGTTACTTTTCTTGTCCTGGTTTCTGTGGCTTCATCAGCATGCCACATGATGACAATCAGCTTTTTCATTAAGAGATATGGAATGAGCACTAACTGGAGGCCAGATTTTACCCACAAGGCAGGAGGAGAGCTGGTACATGTCTCTGCTCAGTAACTTCACAACCCACAGAGGAGAGATGACTTCCACCTTGTCACCACTTCACTGGAGTGACAGTTTAAATCTTAGAAGTATGTCACATACAGGCACAAGCACACTCTGTCAACACACTCAGCTAGCCAGAAGCAAGACAGAACCAGAAGCCATATGACTGTGGTTAGTGTGATGCTCTGTCTGTGGCAATAAACACTCTGCAGGGGCAGGCTGGCTCATGTCCCTGTCCTAAGCACAAGCATAGCAAAACTATTTGCCTGCAAAAGACATTGTTGATATACCCTCAGGTAGCAAGACTCAGACATATTTAGATATTTCTGGGTGCTGTAATTGATGCTGAACTCCTCTGTCACAATGCTGAAACTCTGTTAAAACCCAGCTGAGGGGAGAGACATAGCAAGAGCAGCTCCCCTGTGCTGTCTTATGACACATTTACTTCCCACAAGCTCCAAAGACAGACTTACAGAACATTAGCCAGTCAGTTGAACACTAACACTTTTTGCCCTAGGCATCATGCTTCCAACCTACCAGGACAAAAGATGGCATGCAAACCTCTGACGCAGCCTAGATTTTATTTTTTGTGAAAGAAGATGACGGCGCATAGCAAGTGGTCAGGCAGTCCATGCCCTGCAAAAGCCTGCGTAGCATTTCCCACAGTAACACTGGTATCTGGCACTGCCATTTATAAAATAAAGGGCCTTGCCCATCACACTGAAAAAAAAATGCCTACAGGCAGCTCCATGGCCCTGACACACAATAGCAAGATATTTGCCCTCAGGGTTTTTTTCCGAGCAGACTCCTCCAAGTGTCTCTTGAACCATGGTACTAGTTGTTGTGCTGCAAGTATTGGTAGCACCATGTCTGTCTCTATTGGACTTAACATGTTTTCACTGTGCTCTGAGATGACTCTTGCAATGTTTACTCCAGGATGCATTTCCAGAGCTGTATCTTGCCTGGTATGTCCCATCTTCCATGGCCAAAGCCCCCACTGATCCTGCCCTACCTCACTGGTCGCTGTCTGTTAGCACCCTCAGTTGTATCAAGGTGGATCGTGGTCCCAAACCCCAATGGCTCCTTGGTGGAATGTGTTTGGGAGAGGAGTCTGTAAAAGATGCTGTATATCTGAAAGCACTTAGAGAGCTAAGTTATGTGTAGCAGAGGTGGAGGCAAGGACTTTCCCAAACATGTGGGATCTGTGATTCAGAATCATGTCTTTCCTGGAAGGGGAGAAGCTTGTCAGAGTTTGAGAGAAAGCTGATGGTTCTGCCCAGGAGACTACAGCTGTAGCAGTTGAAGAGGAGCAGCCTTCCATGATGCTGAACTAAATGGACTTATTTTAGCATCCTTTGGCCCACTTTACTCATACCACCACTTTTTACCCATTAAGTGAGCAGCTGTACTCCAGGGTCTGCTTCTTGGGTCAGTGCAGCTGTCTAGCTCAGCTAAATTTTTTTGCTGGGTTCTCTGAGATCTTTCTTGCACAATTTACACCACAGCTTTTGACTCTTCCAGTTCTTACAGGAAAAGATTCTTACTTTTCCTTCATTTTGATACTTCTTTCACGAAACTGCTGAAAAAAATCTGTCAACTGGATGCATTTTCTGAGATCTGTGCTGCAAATCTCATCCTGCTAAATCAGGCAAAATGAGGTCACGCTCACCTTTGATCAAAGAAGACTGCTGCCTTTTCTCAGGCCCTGGAGCATGGAAATGCAGAAGCGAGGTGAATTTAGTGAGAGAGAGAGCAGGGAGAGAGGAACTACCTCTCAAAACAGCCAGGGAATACCCACTGCTCTTGCTATCTGGAGAGACACTTAGGCAAAAAAGTAAAAATTTTAAAAAGTAAAAAAGTTAAAAAAGTTTTAAAAAGTTGAAAAAGTAAAAAAGTAAAAAAAGTAAAAAAAAATCAAGCGTCCTTCTCCCAAAATGCCAACAGCTCAACTACAGAGGATAGTGATATCCACAAGGAGGGCTTGCCCAAATATTTGACTTCCAGCAACTGCAGGAATCCAGTGGTTTAAGACATCAGGCAGCAGTGACAGAGAAGAAACCTCAAGGCTCAGATAGACCCTACCGAAATGAGAAGAAATGGGATAGTGGTAAGGGTAAAGGGAAATGTTAGGTCTGCTTTTTGCATTTTTCAAGCAGGGGATGAGGTATCAACTCCAGCTCTGCAGTGTGGATGCAAATGGCTAAAGCTATAAAATAAAGAAAACTGAATGTACCCTCCAACTGAGATAAGAGAATTTTTAAAGAACATACTGGTCACAGCCAGAATGGGCAGCCGGAGATTGTACCCACATTGTTTTGTGCTGTGCTTTAACCACAACATGTCCTTCCTCTCTGATTTTAACCACTTTCTTTCTTCTTCTTTTCTTCACCCTGACAAAGCTGGAAATTTTTAGCACTGCATACATTGTGCAGTGATTTTAATAACAAAACTGATACACAGATATGACTAAGTGGAATGCTTCCAACCAATAATAAGTAAAAATAAAAACAAAAAGCCAAGAAAGCACAATCTGAAAGTGTTCATTTGAATTGGAGTGTTTGGACAATTCTAGCCTGTCTTGGAGGCAGCAGGGCAAATCCCTGCTTGCAGCTTATGTTCAGAGCTATTCTTGGCCTCTCCTTCGCAGGCTTTAATTTAAATATCTGCAATTATTTACCTATGGCATGTACCATTTTTTCCTCTTCTTGAGCAATGACTAATTGCCTTATGTGAGAGTAAATATTTGAACACGTGTACAGGAAAGTTTTCCCTCCCAGTCAGATAGCAAGCAGCACCATAAGAAGCCTGGTGCTCATACATGGGATTTCATGTGTTTTGCTTACCAGAGTTTACTATTTCTAAGCTCTGTGCGGTATCAGATTTTGACAAACTTGTACTTCAAAAGCAATGCTTGCATGAAGAAACCTAGGTAGCTCATGTTTCAAATATTCAGGCTGACAATCTCACGAGGTCTGGAGTCCAGTCCTGGGATCTGTGTCTTTTGGAAAGTTTTGCTTGGGCACAGTTATCAGGGTGTGTGTCAAAGCAGGTCATGGTGGACAGAGGCTGCTTCCAGTGATTGTGTGAGCTTTTTGCTGGTTGGCATGCAACAGGTGACTTTCCCTCTTAAGGTCGCTTTTTTGCTCTCAGATAGGTATCTTCAAGGCTCCAGAGACTTACCTTTAAATAGCAGAAGTGATCTCCAGGCCAGACTGTGGACTGAACATCCTACATCCAAATTTAAAAAGTACCAGTTTTCTTATCAAGGTTTTAAAATACAGACTGACCAACTGAGGTAGCTATTTCAATATGAAATATTGAAATATTGTGTGTATGTACAATTCATACAAAGCCTCAAAGGAGAAATTGAAATAAAAATACATTTATGGAAAATGAAAACAGGAACTGACTAATCAGTCAACTTTCACAATTTTCTTCACTACAGAGAAGACATAAGACATTCTCAACGCTTGTTATTTTACTGAGTTGCTCAAAATTATTATGTGAGAATTATTTTCTGAATATGATTAATTTGAAATAAAGAAGTAGAGCTTTCCAAGTAATCTTGTCCTATGGAGTAGTCTTTTGATGAACTAGTCACATTATCTTTTTACAGCAATGCTGTCCAAGTGTTTGAGAAGAAAGTCTAATATGAAAATTCAGGCTGAAAAGATTATTTCGTTGTACTCAGTACTGCAAAAGCTGAGGCGTATAGTTAATTTTAAATGGGTGATATCTCCCCAACACTTGTTGGAAATTCACTAACATGCAGTTTATATCTCAATGATTTTCTGCATCATAGACAACAACATAAGGTCTGTCTGCTATCAAGTCTTCTACTCCTGCATTACAGATGCAGATAGGTAATCTGTGTATGCTAAATGTCAGCCTGGTAAATGCTCTATTTAAATATTAGAAATAGAATTATAAGGAAAAAGCATTCCCCATTCAAATTGTAAATGGTAATTCTGATAATTAAATGTTTGGATGGCAGTTTATTCAGATCATTTCTAAGGATAAGCATGGTTATCTGACTTCTAGAAAAGCAAGGCTTTCACAATAGGCTAAAGTCAATACTAACATCTTACCTTTTCCCTGAAGAGGGTACCAAAGAGTTTCTAATCAGCCTCGAATTGACAATTTTACCATAGAAAAATACATATGGGTAAACAAGACACTGTTCTGCCTCCTCTAGGTATAGTTTTTTCATTTCTATTTTGTATTGCACTGTCCAGGGTAAGTCACACCGGAATGGTAATACGAGTCTGCAGAACAGCATGTACTGCTGTTGGCTGTGAGAGACACCAAACAACTGCCTAAAAAGTCTGCAGTTTCAGCTGCACATTCAATAGTTCTCAACACCGAGACCTTTTATTTGAAATTTGAAATAAACATTTTTGATTTAAATCATAGCATCTAGGCCTGCAAGAATGCAAAAAGATATATGTTCTCCCTTTCAAATATAGCACACCAGACATATTTTGTCCATGGGGTATGTGAGATTCTAACAGTCATGGTCTTGATTATATGGTTGAATATTTGGCCCAAAGGTCGATGTGCTTTCCTTTAAGCACTTTCTAGTGCTATTTCGATGTTGGGCTGAGTTTCAGAGATAACAGTACAAATAGTTAAATGCTTGCTATTTTAGAAAGCTTTCTCCTCTGCCACCTTCATGCTCACAGGGAATCTGGACATCACACGTGTACTGTATGATTTGTACTTGTCAGCCACACTGAAAATATAAACAACCTTCTTCCACTGATGCTGGTAATTAATGGTGTAATCATACACATCTGAAATTATTTTTTACAAACACAGGACCATAAAGACTATTGGCCTTCCCATATTGACTCAGCCCTGCTGTCATCCTGCAAATAATGAGGATCTTGCCACAATAAACTGTGTCCATTGAAACAGGGCAGAAATCATGGTGGTCTACAAAGCATCCAGTGCTCAGGGGAATAACTTGCTCACAGCTGTCTGTTCCCAAAACAGTGCAATCAATATAAGCCTTCACACCGCGTTCACAAGTCAGGGTCTTTCACAGAGCTTTGTCTGAATTATGGGACAAAGCGTATCTGAGATAGTACAGTCCCAAGAGAATCCCAGACAAATTCTACAGTCCTAGATAAAGGATACAATTTAACATGAGAAATCACTGTCTGTCTGCTTCTCATGGCAGGTGGTTACAGCCCTGTCCCTGCTCCCTTGTCATACAACAACAGACATCGGAACTTTGCCCAGGTGTATTCCTTGTTAAGTTTTCACGGGGCACCATGATGTTATTCACTCACCTTACCTATTTGTGATCACAACAGAAAGTCTCTTCCAGCACAGCATAGTCTTCTTGACAATCTAGGTGTAAAATTATTCTTGTGGACTCTTGGAGAGATTTCACTCTTCTTGAAGTTAGTCACAACTTTGTTGCTGACTTCAGTAGATACATAGCCAGAATATTTGAAGCCCAAATATTTTAGGGATGAAAACTGTTCAGAAAAACAGATAATTCAACCTTACCCAATCTGAATATTTTTTTATACCATATCCACCATCATAGCACGAGTAGACACTCCAATAATGAGCTATGCTTTGCCACACTGGATGCACTCTTTTCACGTGTGTGTATGACATAGTACCTGCACAGTGGAATAGATTGAAGCAACACCTGCTGAGAAACCCAGGGAACGAAACTGAAGCTGTGCAAAGAAATACATACCTTCCCTGTAGCGTGGTAAGCATTGACTTTGAGTTTGATGAGGGAGCTTAAAGAGAAAAGAAATGACCTCCACCAGTCTAGCAGGCAGAGTTTTTCTTCGAGCCCATCCAGGTGAGTGAGTGCATCCCAGCCCTGGGGGGACTGCCCCACACCTCTGGCCTACAAGTCTCCCTCGAAACTCTGTCAGTCAGGCATACTGATACTACGCTAACAAACACGGCATAAGCCTTTTCAGGAAGACAGGACCACAGTAGAAGTCTATGGAAAGGTCTACACTACTCATCTGGTGACCACCCTTCATTTTGCAAAAAGCAAGCCAAACCCGATCAGGTCCAAATCACTGGCCGTGCTTGACAGTGATCTAGGCATACATGGATTACAGATGACACCCAAGCCCGCCTTTTCTTTGAATGATGTCTAATCTCTTCTACACTGTAGAAAAACAGCCTAAAAAGTCTGGAGTATGGCTGAGGTAGAAAACTACAGCCATGGTGCATTCAAGACCCCAAGGATTTGCTTCCAAATAACCTGCAGCGACATCTGAAGCCCTTTTCAAACACTAACACACCATGTTTTCCCCTTCCAGCTTTGTCTCAGTTAGATTGCCCTCATGGTCTTTTCTCTATTCATGCTTGGCTCTGAAGACTGTCTTTACACTTTAAAGCCTTAATGATATTTTCTCATGTTTGTGGCAGACAGCATGAGCACAATGAGCCTCTTCCCTCTGCCCAGCCTCTCTCAGGAAGCTCACGGAACATATTATCTGCCAAGTCGCTTGTTGGGAAACTTCAACCAAATATAGAAAGTCTGGACAAGAACTGGACATTTTTTTTTCCCTTCTTTTGCTGTCTGGTTTTAAGTTTGCAGCTGCTGGAGTTACACAGAGCCTTGAAGGAGTGACCACTTTTATTTTTGACTAGATTGCAAGCCAGCCTTACCACAAAGCCATTTTTTATGGTTTCACAAAGAGCGTGTGGCAAACCTTTGAAAAGCTACTTAGTCATCCTGTTAGTGGCCACTGTCTTCTGGAGTTTTCCCCTCTTCTCTCTTCCTTATTCCTCATACAGATTTTTACGCCAGTTCCCAGAGTAGAGGAAATTCCTACTGACTACATACTGTGTTTAATAAGTGTTTCCCTGTAGTTTCTAGGGTATTTATTTTCACAGAACAATGTCTCCCAGAGGTGAGATTTAAAGCATACTCCATAGGAAGATTCCAGACTAACCACAAAAGAAACTGAGAGCTGACAAAGCTATCTCTAGTAACAATTACTTTCATAGATGCACAGCATCAAAAAGTCTGCTGTAGAACCAGGGAATTAACTATAAGGAAGAAAAATAGATTTCATGGATAGTTAAATGCATTTTAGAAAAACCCAAGCTGTGGCTTCACAGGTGGGAAGTGGAGGATATCCATGCTATTGGCCAATTTCAGCTCTCAGCTGTGGCAGAATTTCTGTAGGACTATGCTGAGGTGTAGACCTCGTGGAAAACCGTCCTCAGCTTTTGGCTTCAGTCAGACCACTTGCCCACTTCCCACTGATTTCAGTCCCTGCTAACGCTTGCTAATCTTCACCTTCCCAGCTGCGAACAGAGGAAAATCCTATTTTTACACCCTCACATTACCCAGTTCCACACTGAATGTAAGAATAAACCTTCAACACGAATAGACCTCCACAGCAATTTGTTTTCAAAGACATTTATCTGGCAAGTATTTTTTGGTACAACTCCATCTTCAACCCAAAGGAGTGACTCATGCAAATATGTCTTTATATGACATCAAAGTCAAACAGAGCACCGTTCAGTAAGGTCGTGATCATGGCATTTGTGAGTGTACCACACCTACCCCAGTCAGTCCCCGCAGGAGAGCCTGAGGTGCAAAGGCAGTATAAACAGTACATTCAGAAAGGCCTGAGGTCATACTAATCACCTTTTACATTATTTTTTTAATCAGTAGTTTCATTAAACAAATTAAAGGGAGGAAGTCCTCCAAGTGCTTGCTGAAACAGGAAAAATTTATTCAAATAGAACAAAAAATAGATATTCAATTTTTGTTTCCCTTCCTTCCTCTCCTGCAACTCTTTTCCTTTTCTATTTCCTGTTCAGTGGAAGAAAGATCAAAAAAGAGCAATGTCTGAAGGTAGCAGTGGTAGAAACAATCAGGGGTAGGAACAACAAATGCTAAGCAAAGTAAAGAAGGGGGACTAGGGAGAGAGAAAATAAAAACTTTGTTTGCATTATTCATGAAGAACATCTTTTACAAAGCTGTACAAGAAATGTTGGAAGATATTCACTCTTGACCACTCACGCTAAAGAAAGCAACTCATGCCTAAGATATAGTGCTACATGAACAGGCCACTGAAACTGGTCCACTAACAATACAGAATAAGTCAAAAAACGTGCATTTGGGAATGCAGCTTAGGATGGCAGTTTTCCAGCCGCGCTCCAGAAACCATGCCTGCTGGGGTGGGAAGTGAGCAAACAATTCCACCTCCTCAATGTGCCAACACTGCCTTGGAGATTTGTAAGCCATAAATGAAAATGCAAGGAGGAGTGTGTTTCTGCTGAAGGCATGTCAGCTTGGGGTAACCTCGCTTGTTTGGGAATTCTCTTTGACTCCTCTGGGAAACGTTCCCAGCTCACTCCACCCAGATTATGTCATATAACTACTATCACACAGAAAAAGAGCAGGAGCAAGTGGAACAAGCTGCAATACTAAACTTGAAGTGGTAGACAAAGCAGCCTACATAGAAGGACACTGTTTCATTCTGTAGGAGTAAAAGTAGAAGAGGAGAGCATCTTCCTCTGGCAGAGAACTGTAAAGTGAGAGTCAGATGTTCCAGGAAGCGTATGGTGTGTGTAACTCCAGGCACTTCACTTTTGCATGATAGTGTGACTACAAAACTGTAAACATATCCAATGTCTATGGGTACATGTATTCCCAAATTATATTTCCCTAGATTATGAGGATAAATAAAGGGTTGCAAAATGTGTATATTTGGAAATTTAGTCTTCAAGAAAGTGTACACAACCAGACAGAAACATGGTGCTGTTTACTACTGGTATTATGGGGAGCTAAGATTCAGATAAGGGCCCTACTGTGTGTGCCTGTCTGCACCCACAGTCTATAGGATGGACCTTTAACCGGCAAATTTACAGCAGACAGTTTACACTTAAAGCCCAGTGAGTGTTTGGGGAAGGAAAAGACCGCATACAGAGATTAAGTACCATCCCAAGGTCATACAGCAGCTCAAGGGCAGAAGCTGGAAATAGATGACAGAGTTGCTCTCCACAGAATGAAACCTGCTGCAGTATCTTGTATTCTCAAAAGAAAGTGTCTTTGTTGGAAAATCAAGGCTGAGAAAAGAGTCCATACACAAGAGCAAAATACTTCTTTGGATAACAGAATTGGAGGAGGAGATAATACTTGAAAGTAAGTGCCTTCAACTGTCACAAACTATATTACAGACTTCTTTCTAAAATGGAAAAACAGAAAAACATTTTATTGCATTTATCTAAATAGTAATTTTCCATGACAAAAGAAAAGGACTTTTTTTTGTTTTAAGAGGCTCAAAAGAGTTACTGAAACACAAAACTACACTAGATTCTCCCATCTCTAATTACACACGAAAACTTATTTGTACTGGACATAAGGGTCTAAAGCTTTCCCTAGAGAACATACAAACATTGAGCTTGATTTTAGCCTTAGATGCACGTAGTCTTGAGAATATATACTTATAAGTAACATTCTGGTCATTTTGGTCAGCCTGCTCTAAAACCCATCAAAGGCAGCAAGGATCATTTCTTTCAGAGATTTCAGATTAGAAATGACTGATAGCCACTCCAGCAGAAACAAGGGGACTAAAACATTGTAAGATTTGCTATATGACAGTGGAGCCATCCATTAGAAAAGGAGCCAAAACCAGAGCTAAATGTTAGAACAAAACTGCAAAGCATAACTTTTGTCCTGCACACAAAATCTTGGCATCAACAAGAGCACGCAATGTTATGTGTTATTGGATACTGAGACTCCTATTCTAAACATACTGTCAATATCTCTCTTCTTTAATCTCAGCAAACTGATGGGTGGTAGCAATTATACAGCACGATTTATTTAAAGTGCTATACTAGGCCACTACTCTGCCTTGCTAATCCGTGAGCTCTTTTCCCTCGCCTCAGCCATGCGGAAATCATCCTTGATTTTGAGAGCCCAATGTTACAAGACCAATGTTTTGTTTTTCAAGGAAATATGCCACTGGGGGTAATAAGCTTTTTTGTTGTAGAAGCAGCTAGTTCAGATCCACAGCCAGGTGGAAAGTCTGTGGAGGACAGCAGAGCACCTCCTATTCCTGATCCTCTTAGTTTCAGGTTAGGAGATAGGATTATTTGGATTTCCCTCTGACTGAAAACTCCCTCCTATCCTGCCTCAGGCCCGTCTTAGTACTGTTGAAAGCAGCAGACATAACCCACAAAGCAGATATGAGGGATGCTTGGCTCAAGACAACTCTTCACAAAAACTTGAGAGGTCTTTAAAGGGAAGGTTCTTCACAAAGGGAGCACAGAATGAATTTAATGAGACCAAGTCTCAGAAGTAGACTATATTATATATTGCGGTGGCCAAAAATCACCGTCTTTGCGGTCTTACACTTTGCAAACACTGTTATACGAGTCGCAGAGGCAGGAATCCAGGCTTACAACCTCCTACATTCAAACGCTTGGAGCAGCTCTGCTACAGCATGGTTCACAGAAACCTGGCTTGAGAGCCTTGGAGGGGTGAGTGCCTCCATGGTGGGTGGGGTCTTCAGTTGCAAACCATCTTGGCAGCATCTTCCCACTCCCACTACTTGTTTTAGCAGAGGAGAGATGCCAAGATCACAGTCAGAGCACTATGTTTGCTCTCTGGCAACACCTCAGCAATGGAAATAGGACTCTGAAGGATTAATATCCTATGATAATCCAGCCTAAGCCAGCAGAAGATAGACTGTCTTGCAGGAGTTGTGCTAACTGGCAAGAAAGCCCCTTACCCAGGTCTCTGCTCACCCCTCCCTTCCGTCAATATGCCTGCAGATAAAGGTCATGAACAAAACCAAGGGCACAAGCTTACACTTCTTAAATATGTTGTGATAAAAGGATTTGACAATCTAGTTTATGGGGAAGCCATATCTCTGAGGGGAAGGGGGATGTTGATTAGAGAAAGATGTTTTGTAAGAATTAACCCCTCTCATTCCAAAATTAATCTTCTGTTTTTTCCGCCCCATTTACAAAGCCCCAAACTAATTCACAAAGGCAAACTGAGGAATTTGAGAACCCTTAGCAGTTAGCTGATAGAAGGTCAACAGAAGTGAAAACTATCCTTAATACTGGAAAAAGCAATCCATGGAAATATCTCTGTCTGATCCAGAGAAGGGGAGGGATACTGTCCAGTTCCTTGCTGATAGCTCTTCTCCCTGCTCCACTTTAATTGTTACTCTGCTGAAATGAATTAACTGCCCAAAGCTTGGAGATTTTCCAGAGATCTGAGTAACTAGAAAGGAAAGAAAGAAGCAACGAAGGAAAAA
>NW_009728946.1:4413-18771 GCF_000703405.1 Apaloderma vittatum | reverse complement strand
ATAAAAAAATATATACACACTGTCCTGATTTCCCTGGGGTAGAATCACAAGCCAATCATGGTGTGCAGGTCATTAGCAGTTTTGAGAGGAAGGGGCTAAAGTCAGGGCAGCTGACCCAAGCTGGCTCACAGGTGTATCCCATCCTACAAACATCACCCTTCTTATAAAGGGGGAAGTTGGTTGAGGAGGGAGGTCTTCCTGCTCCTCTTGAGGGTTACTATATCTGAAGAGATCTATCATGCTGCACCTGTGGACTGGATTTCCTATTTGGTATGACTACTGGACATTCAATGGGCTGAGTATTTGTATACTTTATGTTGGCATTGGTATTAACATTAGTTTTACTGTTTCCTTAAACCTGTTTCTATTTCAGCTTGTGGGTCTTCTTTTCCCTGTTCCTCTCCTCTGCTGGGCAGGGATCATCAGGCCTTAAAGCAACTGCTGTAGTATATCCCCGGATATGGGCTAAATGTAGACAATACACAGAGTTGTGAAAAAAAAATATTAAGAAAACTTTCAAGTATTCCATGCTGGCTACTGGAGTAGCAGTGTATGAAAAAGGAGTGGGTCAGCTTTTCTGCAATCCTCCAGACTAACCTCTAGTGGTTTGTGGTTATGGCTGCTTAGCATAAAACCCAGCTTGGAGGTAACTAAAGCTCTGTTGTCAGAATTACTCTACTATAACAAACTTCTGTGCAATGCAGTACGCAGCCTGTCTTCTCTTTCTTTCCCTTCCCCTGCCTCACAGTGAATATTCTCATGTGAGTAATTAATCACACTGAAGTTATGCAAATTCACATGGCAATATTTAGGCATTGCACAGAAAAGGGAATTGTTTGGGAAATCAATAAAGGATTCACTGTTAGGTGTTTGGCTTTCTAGAATCTGTTGTTATTTCTTGTAGCTATTTAGAGATGTCCCCTAGCTGCATGTCTTTCCACTGTGCGCAGTTTCCCCATTAATGACAAAAATACTTAGTGGCATTCTTGTGTTCTTCTAGGTCATCTCATTATGTCAATTAGTGTTATTAGCAGTAGCACGTAATATTGGTTGATGCATTCAGAAAACATATGACTGGATGTTGCATGTTAGTGGTTAATTTTCTGCAATATTTAAATTATTGCTGCTAATCTCAACCATTTTACAGAACAGTTCTGTATTCTAATTATTTCTTTACACTTGATAAGCTTATGTGCCTTCTGCAAGGGTGCTGTTTTTTTTAAATGAGAGAGAGAGAGGGGAGTAGGGAGTCTAAAATTTTAGTTTGGGGATCACATTAGAAGAGCAAAGTTATAGGTGGCAAACACATATTAATGTTTGTTTTATTTTATTGCAAATGTTTGGTGGCAAAAAGAGTTAGTGAAGGTGAACTGAGATTACAGAAAGAAGGAAGCTGAAAGAGGAAGGTACTGTGCACTTCATTTATAGGGAATGCGATAGCATGAGTTGCCTATTTTAAATAAGTGGACAGAAAGTAACTATCTAAACTAGGTGTGCATTGATACCTATCTTCGTTTCCCGAACACGGCTGATTCCTCCGTCTTTTCTTATGTGGGCTGGATTCTGTAGTACTTGTTACTGCATCTCACTTTCTTATTAGAACCATACTCTTCTCTAGTTATTTCTGCTGCAATTATGAACTTGGGAAGGAGAATTACTGGAAGAATTAGAATTTTGCTGTTTTTTTTTCTTCTCTTGCTGTTAATTTCTGAGATATTCTAAGCAAGTTAAAATATCACAGACCATTGCTTTTTTTTTTTTTGCTTTTTTTTTTCCTCTTCCTTCTTCTATCAAGGCTAATTATTACTAATCAAGATAAATTCTCTGAAGAGGACTTTTCCAGAGAAGGCCAACAGAGTACTTCTGTTAGCAGGAGGACTAGCTGATGTTTTGAAGGGGTAGCAGTTAAGGTAACTACAAATTAGGATAAATTAAAACATAGTTTGCTTAAGCTTCTTCAGTCTCTGAGTGACTGATTCTCTGCCCCCTTCTTCAAGATCTTTCTATTTTATATCACTGTGTCCTGTTAAACAAAATCTCAGTTGTATGACTTGCCTCTCCTCCCATCTGAATGTGTCTGCTTCTGCAGTTTAGTGTCACAGTGTCTCTAAACCTCAGATCCTTCTCTTTGGATTTCTTTTCTACCGTTAATCAAACCTGATGGGGACTTGGGCATACTATAACTAGGAGTGAAATGGAGTGAACTGAACAAGAGCAGATGGAAAAACTTGAGGCAAACTGAAAGGTAATCTTGTCTAAGATTCTGCAAGTTGAGAAGGTAGTGAGCTGGATTAGTAATTGAGCAAAACATAATGCATAGTTCTTTACTGTGAGGGTGACAGAGCACTGGAACAGGCTGCCCAGAGAGGTTGTGGAGTCTCCTTCTCTGGAGACTTTCAAAACCCATCTGGATGTGTCCCTATGTGGCTGCCCTAGGGGATCCTGCTCTGACAGGGGTGTTGGACTAGATGATCCTTTGAGGTCCCTTCCAAGCCCTGACATTCTATGATTGAGAGAAATGATGCTGAATCTTTTTTTCCTATAGTATTCCTTCACTAAGCCAATATCTGACTTTGATTCAGAAAAATTCCCTGAGATGAAACGGTCTTTTCTGGTTTTGATCTGTAAAGATACTGTGGTTTAATACATTAACTTTTGTAGTATGTTTGAATGAATACCTTTTTCTTTTTCCACTATACTTTGAGTTGGATATATTTTTAGTTTCCCCATAATTACATTTGCTACAGTTGTGGCAAGAATTTTGGTATACATTCTAGAAGTGGTTACATGTTAGGACAGATGCTTTCATTTGTGTGCATGTGTGTGTCCTGGTTTTAGCTAAAAAACCCAGTTCTGTTTATCGATTTTTACTTTCCAGTTCAGTCTCTTCTAGGAGGCTGCACTTTCTGAAGTTAGTAGCATGTTTTTGCAGACAGTGTGTGCTACTGGCAGTGATGACACCTGATGTTTACACTTACTGCCTGAGACTGGGATGCAGACAGGCTCTTGCTGATACTTATTGCTGCAGTGACCAAGGTCACGGCTGGCTCTTGTGTGCCACGCTCGGGGTGCTGGGTAGTAAGAGGGGCCACAAGGAAGTAAAAGGTTGCACCTCCGGGGGGTAATAGACAGGACAGGTGACCAACGAGAGTATTCCATCCCATATACGTCATACTTAGTATAAATTGAGTGATCACAAGAGTTTCTGCCCTTCTTTGGCCCTTTTTCTGCAATGGCCGGTGTTGGGAGAGGACTCCATCTGACCTCCTGCTTTTGATGCGGATCCTGAGTTCCCGAATCCAGCTTCCCGCTGAGCCTGGGGCTTACCCAGTACTGCCTGTCCTGCAGCATCAGTGGTGATTGCTAATGGGGGGGTGGGAGGGGGTTGGGGAGTTGGGTTCAATATTTGGCTTGTATATAGTTGTATATAGTTCTTTATTCTTGTCATTTCACTATTATTTCCATTATTGTTTCATTAAAGCTGTTATGGTTTTTTTCTTTCCTAACCTGTAAGTCTCTCTGCCTCATTCCCTTTTCCTTCTCATTTGCGGGGTTGGGGGGAAGAGGGAGTTAGAGAGTGTCTGTCCGCGTTCAGCAGCCAGCTGAGACCTAACCCTCAACAGTCTGTATTTGTATAGGGTTATTTTTCTGAGGAGGCTGGAATTGAGAACAAAAACTGTTTGGCAATATCTAAATGCTTTTGTGTTTTCAAACATAAAGATTTACCACAAAATTCTGCCCTCCCCCCACCCTGCCCCGCTGAAAGAAGTCACTCTTGCCTGTGCCTATTGTCCTTCACAGAATGTTTTTTTTGCTTGTTTTTTTCTCTTTTAGGGAGAAGAGAAATTAAAAATTATCGAAATTATAAAGAAAAAAATCTTGCACACATTTTTCCAACATATGCTTACATTTTTTAGCAGCTCTCATTAGAGGTAGTTCCAGGATGATGATATGGAAATTGTTCAAGTGAGAGGTTAACAATCATATGACACATTGTTTATCATATGGCTCAGCAACTAATGTGATGACAATAACATATTGCAAACTACTGCAGACTTCTCAATTAAATGTTTCATATAAAAGCAAGTTATCAGTGTTTGGGTTTAAATGATATCTTGTTCAAATACTCTCTTTTTTATTCTTTGATATAACTGTAAGAGGTAAACAAAATATTTAGCTCCTATGTTTGATATGTGTGTATTTTAACAGGACCACTAATGAAGTCTAAACTAGCAGAACTTCATTCACTGGAGAAGAAGTTTTTGCCTGGACAATGGTGGAAAACAGATTATACAGCATATGCAGAGGTGAGCTTTCTTAAATCTGCACAGTGTCATGGAGGTTTGATAACGAAGAGACTTTAGGCTATGTCTACGTTGCAGAATCTGAGAATGTTTTCATTTCTTGAAGTATAGGTGTGTGCTATGCTTCCATTTCAAGATTTGTCTTAAGGCAGTAAGTGGCCATCCTCACTCCTCTTTATCTTCTGTGCTTTGGCATACACAGAAAGGAAATGTGGACAAAGAGAAGCCTGTCTGGCCAATCAAATTATTATGGCCCCACAGCTTGCCCCAGCAGTCCAGAGGAATTGTAGTTCCATGTGTCCTGGTATTGATCCTTCCTTTTCTTTTTAATTCATTCTACTTTAAACTTTCCATTAAAAAAAAAAGCTCTACCAGGACCTGAAATACTTTTTTAGAATTTGAGACAGTTGTCCCAACAGCTTCTGAATATCACAGGTCATCATTGCTCTTTACAGCTACCTGAAAGGAGGTTGTAGCGAGGTGGGGGTTGGTCTCTTCAACCAAGTAGTAAGTCCTATTGGACAAGAGGAAATAACCTCAAGTTGTGCCAAGGGAAGTTTAGAATGGATATTAGGGAAAAAATTCTTTACTGAAAGGGTTATCAGGCATTGGAATGGGTTACCCAGGGCAGTGGTGGATGTAAAAAGTAAACCAGGTGTTTTAATTACTCAGAGCTGATCAATCTCTTATAGAGAGTGCAGTGAGCACTTACCTATTATGGCTTTTTTTGAAGTCAGCAGAAATGGTTATGGAAGTGGTTGGAAATGCAATTATGCAAACTCGTTAGCTTTAAAAGATCCATTTTATGATGTAATCTTCAATAATATTGTGTTATGTCCCTGTTTACTGTAAGGGTTAATAATGTTTCCTTAATATCTTGTCCCTAGAGGATGAAAAAAATACATTGCAGGTGATCCCATGAGCCACTGTTAGGCTCATGTAGAGTTAAGTGGGTTTAGCCAGTCACTGATTCTTCTTCTTCCTCCACCTATATGTGTCCAATAATTAACTTAGATATTTTTTCTTTTTGAATAATTTTAAGGTTTTGTGTTTCCACCAGAGGTTTTGTAACAGTTGAATTGATGCTAGTAAGGAGAAGAAAATCTCCTTCAGTGGCAGAAAGCAGAGGAATAAACACCTTGGAGTAGAAGAGTCTTAAACAGCTTTATTGCCAGTGTAGGAATCCTCAGTTTTGTTGGCAGTATCTGGTCTGAGAACCATCTCCCTCTTCCACCTGCACCAGCTTCCCATTTAGGTCTGCAATTGTTTATTCTTTCAGCCCCTCATTTGTGGCAGGTACTAAATTCATTGCTTATTTTTTTCCACCCAGTAGAACAGAAACCATTGATAAATGAGTGAGTATAAGCAGCAAGTGTTAGATGGACAGAAGTATTTCAACATATTAATATCAAAGTAAGCCTTTTTTTATGTTGCAGTGAAGTGAAGTGGTGTTACAGTCATGTTTAGATGCAGATGTGAATATACTACAGTACGCTACATTTGTCTTTCAAAATTCTTCTTTTTCTTGTAATAATGTTAGTAACTTGCACCACATACCTGTATTTACTTTTCTTTGAACATTTTCTGTGGTGGGAGCATTACCTTGGTTATGATGTAAGTTCTGACCCAACTGTACTGCAGGAAAGAAATACTGCTGTGAGCTTATGGTGGGAAGATCAAAATGACGGCATTCAATTTATGATGGTGAAGGGAGAACAGGTGCTAAATGCAAGTGTAAAAATGGTGTTTTTCAGTTACCAGAACACATATCCCCTCTCCCCCTTCCTTTTTCTTGCTATAATCTTCAAAACCAAGAAACTTTTATTCAGTTTTTACTTTTTTAAAAATTACAGATTTATTGTTAACTCTAAAGATGACTATTTTGATATGCAGTGCATTTAAGGGATTTGTGTCTCTACACTGAGCTCTAGTATTCCTTCATCCATCTGGCTTGCTGTGTATGCTTCAAACAGTCTTGAGCCAGAACATGGAAGCTCATGTCGTACATAGATGCTTCTGTGGAGAGCAACCTTACTGTGCAACACTTGGAGCTGGCCAAGTGTCATGTAACAGCAGGGATTCCCAAACCACAAGCCACCAACCACTGATGATTTGTGAGGCAGTTTTAAGTAATTTGTGCTTGCCCTGTAATTTTAGGATTTTATATTCACGTATGCTAACTTTACAGTGGTCTTCAGTAAGCTAAATGGCTTTCAGACAGTTACATTCAGAAATTGAGGGGAAAGTTGCACGTGTAATACAAATTTCATTGGGCTGGTTTGGTTCAGAGTGCTAGGTCTCCTACCTTACAATGCTTGCTGGTTGTTTCAATTTTCACCTTCTGCCCACTTTCTCTGAGCCGGCATGGAATGTGCTGGCCCTTTCCAAAAATCTCAGCAGGGAACAACTCCCTTTCTCCTCTATACTGCAATCCAAGCAAAAAGGCTGGAAATTGCCCACTTATGTTCTGTCTCGACACTCTTCACCCTGGTGTCACATGTTACCCACAAACACACCTTCTCCCACCCTGCTGTGTGATCAGAGCTGCCTCAGGTTCTGTGAGTGTGCACTGACTGCCCTGCCCACTCAATATTCTGTGATACCAGATGAAGGGTGTTTTTATTTCACCTCTATTGGAAATGCTAGGTGATGTCAGAAAGATTGTCTTCTCTTGGTCTGAAACACTTGAGCATTTCTTTCCCATTCTATGTGTTTTTAGAGGAAACTGTGACCTACTCCGAACTGTGAGATCGTGTCAGGGTAGGCAATGGTAAAGGAGCAATATGAAAAAGGACAGTAGTAGTTAAGATTCTACTGCTGCTTTGCCGACACCACACCTTTAACAAGGAGCAGCACTGTGGTTCCACAGGCTAAGAGAGTGAGGTCTGGCAAATCTGAAAGGGAGGCATAAAATGTAACCTGATCCTCCCTTCATCTCAGTGCTGCATATCACTTTGGCCAGCTAGAAAATTTTTAGTTCCATAGAAGCATTTAGATGTTAAGATATTAGTGCGTAGTGGAAGAGAACAATGCTATGACAGAATTCCAGACTTCACCATAAAGATTGTTCTGATAGTTAAATAGGAAGACATATAGTAGTTATATTTTATCTTATTTTAAGATTTCCTAGTTGAGATTATTACTATGGAAAATACTGTAGTGAGATGTAAGTTTTTCATGAAAACTAATTTTTGACCAAAAGACTTCTTCATATGACCAGTCTGGTGCAATAAATGATCTATTTCATTAGCTAAGATTTCACATTCTACAGATTAAGGAATGAAGGAATTGGACTAGAGGGATGAGGGAAGGCAGTTTTGACCCTGGAATTTCTAGCACTTTGCATGGTTCACGGTTTATCTAATAATGCTTGCTTAGTACCATTTCTAGAGATACAATAGAAAAAGACTATTTCTGCAACCAAGATATGTTTAGGTAAAAAGGAGGCAAGTTTGCTTCATTTTTTACAACAGAATATGGAGCATATTAAGTGGGGTGACAAAAAACCACCCCAAACAAAACACCTACTTTTCCTGCAAATAATGACTTCTAGTTAATTGAGAAGTTGCAGTTTTTTCTATTAGACACATTACCAAGAGACATAATAGAAAAAGAAATATTTCAGTACCAGGAACCTCTTCTGGAATTGCAGAATCTGCTTCATTAGAAGTACAGCAGAGCAACAGAACTGCTTTAAGATTTACTGCTTCGAAGCTATAGCGTGTACGATGCACATAAGGCTTGCTGTGGGTATCCTAGAACAGTTTCAGTTAGAAGAGACCTTCAATGTCTTGTGATGGTTGGTTTTATTTGTTCTTAAACTGTCACAGCGATTAGCATTTCACTTTACACATCACGTGTATAGAAGATACTAGACTTACATATCTTCTAAAACCCTACAAACCTTAACTTTACAGTAGAAATTTCCATATTTAAGAAAGTTAAGATCATATTATTGTGAAATTTTGTGAGATGTGGAGGTGCCGAAAAGAGGCACTGCATGAAATTTGTTTCCTATTTTCAGTGTTTAAATTAAAGCTAATTGACTTCAAAAAATCGTGTATGCGAAAAGCGAGTCATAAGGTTAACTTGTATACTTTTTAATACAAGTACGTATAAATAAAATATTTTTAAACTGATATTTTGGGAAGAGTAAAGAGTATTTAAACAAGAAAATAAAAATTTACTTGGGAATCTGTTTTCTAGGTTGCATATATATATGTAGTGATCTTGGTTGCAATTCTAAGTATGTTAACCATATATGTAAGTATGCTTAGCAAAAGGATATTACTAGAGGAAACAAAAGGAATAAAGGAAATAGTGAACTAATTGTGTATTCCTAGTCAAAATCTTTTGCAAATTAAGAATGTTAAATTTTATTTTCTTTACTGAGTTTCAGATTAAACTAATTATAATTTCACTGCTTTTATATCAAGAAAATCATAAAACAATCTGCAGTGGCTGTGGGATGGGAGTGCTTTATTGATCAGTAAGTCCTTTCTGTTTGTTTGGGTTTTGATTTTTCTTAAATTTGTCTGAAGAATTTTGAGGGCACATGATTAAGTGAGATGGGCAGTACCTTTGAAGGGGATAAAGTTCCAATACTTGTGACTATTTGACTGATAGACTTAAGTCAGAGGAAGAAAAATAACATAGTTCAAATTTTAAGAGATTTGAGTTTTGTAACTGTCATGTTTTAGTTCTCTGCTTGAATGTTTATTGCTGATGCATTAAATAGTTTCTTGGCTGTTACAGTTGCTTGCAAAGCAATGAATGATGCTTTGTCCTCAGTTCTCTCTTAGAAAAAAAGATTACAGAGCCTGGGATGCAAATATCTTTCATAGTGGGTTCTGAATCTAAGATTGCAGGGGTTTTTGTTGTGGTGGTGGTTTTTTTTGGGGGGGGTGTTTTTTGTTGTTTGGTGTGTTTGGTTTTTTTTAGATTACCATTTAGCTGACATAACTTTCCAAATGATTATTTTGACTGCACTTCCTACTCGTACTCCACAAATATGAGGAATACGTTGACAGAAGGACTTTCTTGGACTAAGGACCTGTTGCTGTTAGCTTTGCTAAGGTAACTAGAATTCTGCATGCTGAACAGTGTTGGACTGACCTGCAGGAAGAGCCCATCTGGGTTAGTGTTAAAGCTTTTTGGTCAGTTTAGAGATGTGCTTTATTTTTTCAGTTCTTTGTTGGAAATGTTAATGTAGCTTTGCTAGATGAAATTGTGACCATCTGTTCTGAGCTGAAAGTATTTGAATTGCTCTGGCTTTGGTTGGGCAGGAGTTGCAATGAGCAATAATTTTTGGTATCTCATAAAGAGCCCAAGTTCACAAGTTTGGTCCCCATGTGTTACCTGATCTAGTCGAGAGGTGGCGTCCCTGGTGGCAGGGAGGATGGATTAAAATTATCTCTAAGGTCCCTTCCAGCTTAGGCCATGATATGATAAGTTGGACACCTGATTTGATGTAATTTGGCCTCCTGTGATGCTCTTAGCCTGTTTCCTATGCTGTCATGTGGACTGGTGGCTGCATAATACCGTTATCAAAATTACCTTTGCATTTATGTGGAAGATGCTGAGACTGATGCAATACGGACAGCTGGTGACTTCACCTACGTAGAATTTGCCCATTAAATAGGTTGGTTTTACCAGGAATATATTGTGTACGAGAACTGACGTCTGACTCTGCTTAATTGCTCTCCTATCAGGGCTGTTATTTTTACAGCTCCAGATCCCCTTAATGCAGTTACAGCTTTTCCTGAGGGGCTTAGGGACAGTGGTCAGTACAAGACAGGAAGCATATCATGACATCCCACTTTCTTTCTTTCTTAGACTCTGCCATGCAACAGAAGAGAATTTTGGTGACTTTTAGTTTAGAACATCAATTTGGATACTTAAGCAGTATAAAAGTGCTGCCAATCTGACTAAGGGATGTGATTTTTATTTTTTTTTAAACTTTCATTTGCAGTTTCAAAAATCACATTGCGATGCACACCTGCCAAGGTCACTGGCTGTGACCAGCGTTGCTGTTTGTGTCTTGCACACTCATCATGATCATGTATGTCTACTTTGGCTACAGTGTCAGAGTGTGAGGAAATTGGAAGTACTTGATAGCAAAAAACAAACTCATTCACAAGATCATAGAATGGCCTAGGCTGGAAGGGACCTTAGGGATCATCTAGTCCAACCTCCCTGTCATGTCAAAGAACCAGAAAAACAGGAAAAGAAAGCCAGAAAAGAGCCCAACACACCCACTGAAGAGGAAACGTGTTCTGGTGGGAGAAAGGTAAATAATATCACAAAAGAGGGTGTTCCACGATGCTGCTGTTAGTCAAGACCCAGGTGCAGTGCAAAAGTTTCCTAACATGTCCTGTGCCCAAGAGTGCCACGTTCTTAAATGTTTTATAGAAAAAGGCAACTTGTGTTAATATCGTGTCATAGATTTTCTTGAAGAAAGGATGAATGACCAAGGGAAGGTTGAACAGGATGTAGTAGTTGCCGTGCAGTCGGTGTTTGTGAGTTGATGTTTGGCAGGTTAAGAGCAGAATTGAGCCATGAGGAATGTCAGGTGCCATGTAAAGATATTTCCATAAATCTATGACCTATGCCCAAAAGAACAGATTCTGCTTCTGAGAAACTGACAGCTCCCCAAACTCACAACAGGAATCCAGCCCTAGGAAAATTTGCAGAGGGCACAACAGGAATCAGATTTCAGCAGGTGTTGGTTGTGCAGCTCCTTGATTGCTCTCTGCATGCTGAAGCTGTTGCCATGGGAGGGGGTTCCCCAATACTGCTTTTGTTGGCTGGATTGCCTTCATCAGCACTCCTCAGTGGAGTTTGGCTTTAGGTGTTACGGGGATTGCTCGTTTTTTGTATTCTAACTGGATGTGGGTTTTCTGCTTTTGGAGCTATCTGTGACCTGTGGATAAATGGCTTGTGTTCTCTATCTAGAATTTCTCCACATGTAGAGCATTGTGTTTTATGCCACCTTAATACATCTGGAGCAATGTTCTTTGCCTTTGCCTTCCAGTCCCTGGCACCTTTATGGGGAATCAGTGCCTGAAATATCTTTTTCATTGGTTCTTTTTTTTTTTTAATGGCAAATCTTCTATTTTTTTTTTTTTGGCAGTTCTCACCTACATCTTTTCAGACTTTCTTAAGGGTCCTCATTTAATTCTTTCTCATTTTCTTTCCCAGGTGTCACTCCCTCAATCCAGTTTTGTGAATTTTCCTGTTGTCTCTGAAAACCTCCACCTCTTTCAGCCTCTTGCCTGGCTCTGCCTTGAGTTCCCCTGCATTTAGGTAGGTAAACACTTCTTTCCCCTCACCTTCAGTCCTATTTCAGGAAGATGTGTGTTCCTGTGCACTGGCAGGCACAGCATGGGAGATGCCACTGAGCTGCCGTTTGTCTGCTGCTGCTGCACTTCCAGAGGAGCCTGCTACAACAGGGATGAATTTGTACCTGGGTTGGGAATTTGGTGGAAATCTAGAATAATGTTTGGAAAGTAGAAAACGTTGTGAAAGAGGGAATAAATATCATGGGTGAGGCACAGGCTAAGACTACATATTGGGGGTTCTGGCAGAGTTGGAGCATGACTTTGCTTTCAACATGGGCTTAAGATTCCTTGTGTCACTCTTCCAGCTGTGTAGTCAGCATCACCAGTTCGAGGTCACATACTGCTAAAATGATGAAGTGCTTTTATGGTATTTGGGGAGCTGGAGATGGACTTTGCTGCAGAAATTATTTAATTATTTTATGTTGATATATAAATATCTGGTTTCAAAGTTGAAGAGTACTTTTAATCAAAAGTCTTTTTGCTAGGTAGAAATGATTTCTCTGAAAACCTTGACCCTGTAGCAAGACTGGCGCAAATGTTGCTGGAGGAGCGGGACTGTACTCTTTCTTCTCAGGCCTTCTCAAAGAAGGTAATACCCTCTTTACTGTGTCTGATGAACAAAAATGTCCTTCGCTTTTATACAGAGTGCTATCCCAGCCAAAGTAAACAGCAGCAGCATAGCTAGTATCAATGAGACAGAGGAGGAAAGTGAAAAGAAATGAGAAATCTTGGACATACTATCACAACATATTTGGTTAGTTTTTATGTGTAGTGTTACAAAAGTGCTTCTTCCAAATATTTTATAAAGCAATGTGATATAGATCTCTGAACGAAACAAAGTTTATAAATATATTGATGTTTTGATAACACTTGTTTTGCTGACACTTCTATTAATGATTCTTAAATGTAGGGAGAAAATAGGACAGATAGGAAAATGGATTTTGTCCCCACACTTAATTTATTATTTATGTTCATGTACATCTTTACTACGTTTATGTGCATTTGTGTATTATGCATATGTTTACGTATGAGTCTCATCCATAAACACAATTTTTATGAATCTGCCAGGCTGTCTGGTGAAATAGACTTCCTCAGAAAAAAATGATTCAAATGTGTATACTTGTAGCCACTTGGGTAGTGTAGGTGCTCCTGAGTATTAATTAAATGCATGTTTAAAGTGAGATACGTGCTGATAATCTTTGCTAAAAGAGAGCCTGATTCTAGGAACTAAAACGGTTTATCCTGTCCCACATAAGTTACAAACTTTTCCTGTATTGTGGTGTCTTCTGGCTTGATGAGAGTGATTTCTCTAAAGGCAAATTTCTCTAAAGGCAATTTTTACACTATTGAACACATTTTCTTGATCCTTGTCAATGGTAAATTTGTTCTGTAACATCTGGTGAAGAATTTTATGTGGACTTGGTTTTTTTTGTGGTTTTTGGTTTTTTTTAAAGAAAATATTTCTAGACATTCTTGTCTGTGGCATTTTTGCCTTCTAATAACAGTTTCCAATTAATTACAACCTTAATTCATAAATATGGGTTATATATGCATAAGTACGCATAGAAAAATATATGAATTTTATTATCTAAAAATTGTTTCATGTTAAATTCCTCTTGCTCTTCATAAATATCATCTGTCTCTATACCTTCCACACATGATCTGTAGGTGCCTTATATCTTTTTATTAGTATGAAAAGAAATAAGGCAAATACAATCTTATTAAACCTGTCCAGAACCTACTGTATTGTATACTTATCAAGTTGTTCTGTGATTAATGATGTGGCTTATTTTGTCAGTAAAGCCTTATTCCTATGTAAAACATTTTGAAATGACTGCAAAGTTAAAGCAGAAATTGTTAAAAACCTTGGTACAGAAAGTGTTTTTCACTGTCCAGCTGTCTGTTCCTGTATTTCAATTAATTGTTAAATATTTGGGGAACACCAGTAGGTGGTGCTGAAGTGCTGCAGAGCATAAAGCACTTAAGCCACATGGGCTTTTTGTGCCAAAGTGAAGAATAATAGAAGTGGGACATTTTGGTGTCTTGACATAATCAAACAACATGAGTTAATTTGGTGCTTATTTTTCTAGTTCACACTGATGTGTGAAGAGAATGTCATGGGTTTGTGTCTTGCGGGGCTTTGTGGGAGCAGAGGAGGGCCGTGGGGGTGACTCCTTCTGAAACTTCCAGAGCCTTCCTCAGCCCAGCTAGAAGTTGGACCTGCCTCTGGCGAAGGCCAGGCTAAACGGTGCCTCTGCCACCAGTGTGTTTAAGAGGGGAAACCTGTTGGGCCAGTCTCTGTGCCCTGTCTTTTGTAGCAAGACTTTTTGTTTGGAGGTGGAGGGAAGGATTTGCGTGGAGGAGGACTGTCTCCCGTGCGATGGACACCAGTAACATCAGGAAAAGAGCAGCTGGTGGGAAGGACTCATGTGAAGGAGGGGGAGGAGGACTGTCTCCCATGAAATGGGCACCAGTAACATCAGGAAAAGACCAGCTGGTGAGAAGGACTCATGTGGAGGAGGAATAGGAGGACTGTCTCCCATGAGATGGACACCAGTAACATAAAATCATAGAATCATAGAATGGCATAGGCTGGAACAGACCTTAAAGATCATCTAATCCAACCTCTCCCTCATGGGCAGGGACGCCTCTCAACTAGATCAGGCTACTCAAGGCTCCGTCCAACTTGGCCTTGAACACCTCCAGGGAGGGGG
>NW_009728946.1:0-4306 GCF_000703405.1 Apaloderma vittatum | reverse complement strand
TCAGTGGACACTCTTGTAAAAAGTCTGTCCCTATCCTTCCTGCAGGTTGCCTTCAGGTATTGGAAGGCAGCTATTAGGTCCCCCCAAGTCATCTCTTCTCTCATCAGGAAAAGGCCAGCTGGTGGGAAGGACTCACATGGAGGAGAAGGAGGACTGGAGGATGCCCTAGGAGATAGTGGGGAGTGGAAACGGCTCCCTCCCCAGAGAAGTAGGTGTATCCCCTCCTGGCCTCCCCCTCATCCCAGTTGATCTTGCAGAACAGGTGTAGCATTCTGCAAGAATCTCTGGCAGATGGAGAGGAGAATGACTTGCCCAGGCCTGAAGAGCCAAAGAGGCTGGGTCACCGTAGACTCATCATCAGAACTAGCCCTAGAAAGAAAAGTAGATGTGTCATTGTGGTGGCTGACTCTCTCCTAAGGGGGGCAGAGGGCCCAATATGCCATCCTGACCTGCTTCGCAGGGGTGTTTGCTGTCTCTCTGGGTACAGGTTAGGGATGCGATGGAAAAACTTCCCACCCTAGTAAAACCCTCTGATTATTACTCCATGTTAGTGTTTCAGATGAGTAGTGATGAAGTTACTAGAAGAAACCCAAAATCAGTCAAAAGAGATTTCATAGCCTTGGGGCAGCTGCTTAAGGGATCAGGGGCACAAGTTATTTTCTCATCTATCCCATCAGTGGCAGTCACCAATGAGAAGATGAAAAGAAAGAGCCATCAGGTGAACTCATGGCTCAGAGACTGGTGCTACAGGCGAGGTTTTGGGTTTTTCAATCATTGGCTGATATGAGGCGCCTGGCCTGCAGGCAGCAGGTGGGATGCACCTATCCCGGAGGGGAAAAAGAATTTTAGGGCAGGAGTTAGCAGGGCTCATTGATAGAGCTTTAAACTAGTTATGAAGGAGGAAGGGGAGATAACTGGACCTGTTAAGAATAAGCCTAGGGGAAGCACATCAGGGCCTGTAGGATCGTAGACTAGTGAGGAATCTTGCTCTGCCATCTCAATTGGGACAAGGGATAAGTGTTTAAAAATCATAGAAATATCTGAGAAGAGTCTGGAAGGAAATGGGACCCACACACAAAAAGGTGTTGGGATCAGTAGCTCACGTCAGGTGCATCTATACCAATGTACCCAGTATGAGCAGCAAATGGGGAGCTTGAAGCCATGATGCAAGCAGGAAAACTATGACATAGTGGCCATCACAGAAATGTGGTAGGATACCTCACACAACTGGAGTGCCACAATCAATGACTACAAGCACTTCTGCAGGGATAGACAGGGAAGGAGAGGAGGTGGAGTGGCCCTGTATGTTAAGTAATGTTACGAAAGCTCAGAAATTGAGCACAGTGATGATGAAGTCCAAAGCATTTGGTTTAGGTTAAGGGTCAATAAAAATGATATTGCTGTGGGGATTTGCTATAGACCTCCCAGTCAGAGCAGTGAGGTAGATGAAAGTTTCTATAAGCAGTTGGGAGAAGTCTCATGTTCACTTGCTGTTGTTCTTGTGGGGGACTTTAACCTCCCAGGTATCTGCTGGGAGTACAACGCAGCAGAGAAGGAACAATCCAGAAGGTTCCTGGAAGGTGTGGAGGATAACTTCCTCACACAGCTGGCAAGTGAACCAACCAGGGAAGGTGCCCTGCTGGACCTCCTGTTTGTGAACAGGGGAGGTTTGGTGGAAGATGTGGCAGTTGGAGGCTGTCTAGGGACCAGGGATCATGAAATTGTCAAATTCTCTATTCCTGAAAGTGCTAGGAAGAGTGGCAGCAGAACTGCCACTTAGGACTTCCGAAGGGCAGACTCTGATCTACTTGGGAGGTTACTCAAAATCCTTTGAGAATTTATTTTGGAGGGTACGGGAGTTTGGGAAGGCTGGAGACTATTTAGGGAGGAAATCTTGAAGGCACAGGAGCAGGTCATCCCTACATGCCTTAAGACAAGCTGACAGCATAGAAGACCAGCCTGGCTGAATAGGGACATTTGGCTGAATATCAGGGGGAAAAAAAGAGAGTTTATGGCCTCTGGAAAAGAGAACAGGCCACTCATAGAGAGTACAAGGATTACGTTAGGTTATGTAGGGAGATTGTTAGAAGGTCCAAGGCCTAGTTGGAAATTAACCTGACTTCAAAAGTAAAGGACTATAAGAAAAGATTTTATAAGTACATTAATAACTAAAGAAAGAACAGAGATCCTCCATCCCCTGTTAGAGCCAGAAGGAAATGTAGTAACAAAAGACAAGGATAAGGCTGAGGTGCTTAATGCCTTCTTTGCCTCAGTCTTTAGTAATAGTAACACCTGTACTGAGGGAAGCCAGCCCCCCAGGCCAAGACGATGGGACTGGGAGCAAAATATTTCCCCCACAATTCATGAGAAGATGGTCAGGGACCTACTACTACATGTCGACATCCATAAATCTATGAGGCCAGACGGCATAAACCCTAGAGTACTAGGTGAACTGGCAAGGGTTCTTGCCAGACCACTTTTCATCATTTATCAACAGTCCTGGCTTAATGGAGAGGTCCCAGCTGATTGGAAGTCAGCAAATATAACATCCATCTATAAGAAGGGAAGGAAGGATGACCTGGGAAATTACAGGCCTGTCAGTTTTACTTCAGTGCCAGGGAAGCTGATGGAGCAGATCATCCTGAGTTCTGTTATGCAACACATACAGGACAACCAGTGATCAGTTCCAACCAGTATGGGTTTATGAAGGGCAGGTCCTGTTTAACAAACTCGTCTGCTTCTTTGAGAGGGTGGCCTGCTTGCTTGGTGAAGGAAAGGCTGTGGATGTTGTCTATCTTGTCTTTATTAAGACATTTGACACTGTTGTCCACAGCCCTCTCCTAGAGAAATTGAATGCTCTTGACTTGGATAGGCATATGCTTCACTGGGTGAAGCACTCCTGTTTAACATCTTCGTCAATGATTTGGACGAGGGGATGGAGTGCACCTTCAGTAAGTTTGTAGATGGGTGGAAAGCATCGATCTGCTTGAGGGCAGAGAGGCTCTCCAGAGGGATCTGGATAGGCTGGATCACTGGGTCAAGGCCAACTCCATGAAATTCAATAAGGCCAAATGCTGGGTCCTGCACTTTGGCCACAACACCCCCCGGCAGCGCTACAGGCTTGAGGAGGAGTGGCTGGACAGCTGCCAGGCAGAGAGGGATTTGGGAGTGTTAGTAGATGGCTGGCTGAACGTGAGCCAAAAGTGTGCCCAGGTGGTCAAGATGGAATGGTGTTGTCAGCAGGAGCAGGGAGGTGATCATGCCCCTGTACTCAGCTTTAGTGAGGCCTCACCTTGAGTACTGTGTCCAGTTTTGGGCCCGTCCCTACAGGAGGGACATAGAGGTGCTGGAGAAGGTACAGAGGCAGCTGCCAAGCTGGTAAAGGGCTTAGAACGTAAGTCCTAGGAGGAATGGCTGAGGCATCTGGGGCTGTTTAACCTAGAGAAGAGGATATTGAGGGGAGATCTCATTGCTCTTTACAGCTACCTGAAGGGAGGTTGTAGAGAGGTGAGAGTTGGTCTGTTCTCCCTAGAGGAGAGTGATAGGACGAGGGGAAATGGATTTAAATTGCTCCAGGGGAGGTTCAGGTTAGATATTAGGAAGAATTTTTATACTGAAAGGGTTGTCACCCATTGGAACAGGCTGCCCAGGTGGGTGGTTGACTCACTGTCCCTGGAGGTATTTAACAGAAGGATAGATGTTACACTGGGGGGAACTGTTTAGGTGGTTGATAGGGCTGGGACAAAGGCTGGACTCAATAATTTTCTAGGTCTCTTTCTGCTGATACACTTTTATGATTCTATGACTGTCTCCCATGAGATGGACACCACGTAACATCAGGAAAAGACCAGCTGGTGGGAAGGACTCACATGGAGGAGGACTGTCTCCCATGAGATGGACACCATGTAACATCAGGAAAAGACATGAGAGGAGTACTTCTCTGGAGGAGAAAGGATTGCTATGGAAAATGAGTAATGGCCAGATGGACTACCTCTCCCCATCCCCCTGCCCCCCCTTGGACTGATGAGAAGGTACCTGAGAAAGGAGAGGAAGGTGTATTTAAGATCAGGTTGTAATAATTTATTTCTCTTACTGTCCTACTCTGATCTAGTTGATAATTGGTGGTAACAAATTAAATTCATGTTTTCTCCCCAAGTCTACTCTCTTTTCTTGCTTGTGGCCATAAGTAGTGAATCATAGAATCATAGAATGGCCTAGGCTGGAAGGGACCTTAGAGATCATCTAGTCCAACCTTCCTGTCAGGGGCAGGGTTGCCTCAACTAAATCAGGCTACTCAAGGCTCCGT
>NW_009728945.1:46725-47693 GCF_000703405.1 Apaloderma vittatum | reverse complement strand
AGAAGTAATGGCTTGTCTGTGGGATAACAAATGCACCCCTGGGGAGCTGCACCAAGCTCTGGTGCGAGCACAAGTAACACGTGCTGGTGCCTCACAAAGGCATCAGGCTGTGTCTCCCCCAGTGCAGTCGCTTTGCATTATGGAGGGGACGGGCTGGGGTAGCAAGAGCATGCTGCCTGGGGACTGCTGGATCTACAAGAAATAGTGCCAGGTCTAGTGACATCAACTCTCTGAGCCATCCAGCTCCCCCAGCTGCTTTAAACCTGTGGGAATGTGAAGGCAGACATGCAATGAGAAGGGCCACAGGTGAAGTGTCAGTCAGAACCTCTATCTGAATTACCCTTTACAAGAATTAAACATGATGGCGTTAGCTCGCTCAGTCATGGTTTGCTGCCTGCACAAAGGCAGAGTTCCCCAGTCTGTAAAGAGTTTCACGCAAAAGGAAAGGTCAGATAAAGGCCTGGGCAAGATAACCGCAGAAACCAGATTCAGAGGAGTTAAACAAACAAAAGCAGGTCCTTGAATTTGGGAGACAAGTTACACCTGCAGCTCTGTTCAAAGTAGAGCGTTTCTCACTTCTCAAAGATTTAACAAGATCACTGTAGCTTTGAGTACTCCCAAATTATGGACAGCACAGCATATTCAGCAAACCTGGCAGAAGAGGCTGAATCCCAGCCAAGGAAACCTAAAGGCAGGGGAGAGGATGGGTTGGTTCAGCCCAGTGAACTGAAATTAGCTGGGCTAGAGAGGACTTCCAAGGTGGAAGGCAGCATCCCCAGACTGTGGTAGAACTAATGGGATAAGAACTGAATGGAAGTGGCAGGCAGCAGTTCCTTGCAAGGGACTCCTCAGCTGAGCTCCAGAAGGGTGATGACTCCAGTCTAGAGGTATAAACACAGAAAGAAAGTTGGAGAGACATCATTGAGTCGTGTGTCCTGCAGGCAGACAGAGCAGTCACAGAGCCAAGA